>NW_026652276.1:38516189-38778180 GCF_009828535.3 Hylobates moloch | reverse complement strand
GTCAGGAGTTCAAGACCAGCCTGACCAACATGGAGAAACTCCATCTCTACTAAAAATACAAAATTAGCCAGGCGTGGTGGCGCATGCCTGTAATACCAGCTATTCGGGAGGCTGAGGCAGGAGAACTGCTTGAACCCGGGAGGCAGAGGTTGCGGTGAGCCGAGATGCCATTGCACTCCAGCCTGGGCAACAAGAGTGAAACTCTGTCTCAAAAAAAAAAAAAAAAATCTATAAAGTGAAATTTATTATCCCTTCCCACTTATTTTCTGTGGTTTTGTGTGTATAGAGCATCTTTGTTACCCAAGTACCTCGAATGGGTTGGAAACTGGCGGTAGAAGGTTAGAGTAGCCAATTGATATGTAAACCAAGTGTCAGATCAGATGAGATGAAAGAGGTGGAGTTTAAAGCAAGTGAGATATGATAAACAATGATGAAAGCAAAAATAGGGCAGTTGAACCAGAGTCAGCCAGTTGGCATAATTGCCAATAAATGAGGCAGTGTAGAATAACTCATAATGACTGGAATCAAGGAAAAGAGAGCATAGAGGAATCAGCTAGATTAGTATGTTTTATCCATAGTTACATGACTAACAAATGATTAAAAAGAAGTTATTCTTGGCTGGGCGTGGTGGCTCACGCCTGTAATCCCAGCACTTTGGGAGGCCAAGGAGGGCGGATCATGAGGTCAGGAGATTGAGACCAGCCTGACTAACACAGTGAAACCCCGTCTCTACCAAAAAATACAAAAAATTAGCCGGGCCTGGTGGCGGGCGCCTATAGTCCCAGCTACTCAGGAGGCTGAGGCAGGAGAATGGTGTGAACCCGGGAGGCGGGGCTTGTAGTGAGCCGAGATTGTGCCACTGCACTCCAGCCTGGGCGACAGAGCGAGACTCTGTCTCAAAAAAAAAAAAAAAAAAAGTTATTCTCTAGATAATTTTTTAAATAAAAATACTGTAATATATAAACTAAGTTATTCATTCACTGTTTTTCTTCACAGTAAGAATGACAAAAATCTGTGTTCTTTGTACTTATCAAATGACTCAAATTTTGGCCACTTCACTATCACTGATGGCTTATAGAATGATTCTAGCAGGACTCAAGTTATTGAACTATCAAATGGGTTTTTAATTGATATTGAAGTAAGTAATTTAAGTTTTGTAGCTTTTGGAGTTTTTAAAAACTACTTCAGTGATTTTGATTTATATTCTTTTTGATAGTTCAGAAGTGTATTGTTAAAAAACGTAAGTATGGCCGGGCACAGTGGCTCACACCTGTAATCCCAGCTCTTTGGGAGGCCAAGGCGGGCAGATCACCTGAGGTCGGGAATTTGAGACCAGCCTGACCAACACGGAGAAACCCTGTCTCTACCAAAAATACAAAATTAGCCTGTCATGATGGAGCATGCCTGTAATCCTAACTACTTGGGAGGCTGAGGCAGGAAAATCGCTTGAACCCATGAGGCAGAGTTTGCGGTGAGCTGAGATCATGCCATTGCACTCCAGCCTGGGCAACAAGAGCAGAGCTCTGTCTCAAAACAAAAACAAAAACAAACGGCTGGGTGCGGTGGCTCACGCCTGTAATCCTAGCACTTTGGGAGGCTGAGGCGGGCAGATCACCTGAAGTCAGGAGTTCAAGACCAGCCTGACCAACATGGAGAAACCTCATCTCTACTAAAAATACAAAATTAGCTGG
Organism: Hylobates moloch; assembly: GCF_009828535.3. Taxonomy (NCBI): domain Eukaryota; kingdom Metazoa; phylum Chordata; class Mammalia; order Primates; family Hylobatidae; genus Hylobates; species Hylobates moloch. Next base: position 38,776,489 of record NW_026652276.1, on the reverse strand, counting down.
GCGTGGTGGCACATGCCTGTAATCCCAGCTACTGGGGAGACTGAAACAGGAGAATCGCTTGAACCCAGTAGGCAGAGGTTGTAGTGAGCCAAGATTGTGCCATTGCACTCCAGCCTGGGCAACAAGAGTGAAACTCTATCCAAAAAAAAAAAACCATAAGCACATAACTTTTTTCTTTTTCTTTCTTTTTTTTTTTTCTGAGGCACAGTCTTGCTTTGTTGACCAAGCTGGAGTGCAGTGGTGTGATCACAGCTTACTGTAGCCTCCACCTCCTGGGCTCCAGCGATCTTCTCACCTCAGCCTCTAGAGTAGCTGAGACTACATGTGCATGCCACCATGCCCAGCTGGTTTTGTTTGTTTTTGGTTTTGTTTTTTTGAGACGGTCTCCCTGCGTCACCCAGGCTTGTCTCAAACTCCTAGGCTCAAGCGATCCTCCCACCTGGGCCTCCCAAAGTGTTGAGATTCCAGGAGTGAGCCACCGCACCTGACCAAAAAACATTTTTTTATGAACTAAAGAGCTCTTTCAAACTTGCGCTAACAAAATTTAAGGCAATGTTAATTCTGTGCATGTGTTTGGGAAAAATAAAAAACTTACATGATGCTTATTTGGCCCACAAAAGTACAGTTCCATTTTTTTATACAAATGGATTCTACCTAACTTATAACCCCTATGTCAAAATTTGTTTATTTTATCTTAAAATAGTTTGTATAAAAAATCTTTACTGCTTTATTATGAAATAATAATGTTTATTATAGAAAAATCTAGGAAAACACAAAAATGTCAAACTCAGTTAATAGTCTCACTAGTTGAAGTTAACCACTGTTAAGATTTTTTTTTTTTTTTTGAGACTGAGTCTCGCTGTCTATCGCCCAGGCTGGAGTGCAGTGGCACCATCTCGGCTCACTGCAACCTCTGCTTCCCAGGTTCAAATGATCCTCCTGCCTCAGCCTCCCAAGTAGCTGGGATTGCAAGCATGTGCCACCACGCCTGGCTAATTTTTGTGTTTTTATTACAGATGGGGTTTCACCATGTTGGCCAGGTTGGCCTCGAACTGCTCAACCTCAAGTAGTCTGCCCACCTTGGCCTCCCAAAGTGCTGGGATTACAGGCGTGGGGCACCATGCCCAGCCCCACTGTTAAGATTCTAATGTAGGCTGGGCACAGTGACTCATGCCTGTAACTCCAGCACTTTGGGAGGCTGAGGCGGCCAGATTGCTTGAGCTTTTAGAAGTTTGAGACCAGCCTGGGCAATGTGGCAAAACCTTGTCTCTATAAAAAAATATAAAATCTTAGCCAGCCTTGGTGGCACCACCTGTAGTCCCAACTATTCAGGAGGCTGAGGCGAGAGGATGGCTTGAGCTCAGGAGGTCAAAGCTACAGTGAGCCATGGTAGTGCCACTGCACTCCAGCATGGTTGACAGAGCAAGACCCTGTCTCAAAAAAAAAAAGATTCTAATATAGATACTCTTTTTATGCATATGTAATTTATATATATTATACAAAATATTATTTGCATTTAACATATTCTGAACCAATAGTCTTTTCTACAAGCAGAACATTAGTATTCTTGTCACTCTGAATGTAGGCACAGCTTTTTGTCATTCTTGATCTTTTTTGTATGTGTGTGACAGAGTCTCACTCTGTCACCAGGCTGGAATGCAGTGGCGCGATCTCGGCTCACTGCAACCTCCGCCTCCCAGGTTCAAGCGATTCTGTTGCCTCAGCCTTCTGAGTAACTGGGGTTACAGGCGCGTGCCACCACGCCCAGCTAATTTGTGTATTTTTAGTAGAGATGGGGTTTTATCGTGTTGGTCAGGCTGGTCTTGAACTCTTCTTGACCTTGTCATCTGCCCAACTCAGCCTCCCAAAGTGCTGGGATTACAAGCATGAGCCACCGAGCTTGGTCCCTTTCTTTCTATTTATTTATTTATTTATTTATTTATTTATTTATTTATTTATTTATTTGAGACAGAGTCTCGCTGTGTCACCTAGGCTGGAGTGTGGTGGCATGATCTTGGCTCACTGCAACCCCTGCCTCCCAGGTTCAAGCAATTCTCCTGCCTCAGCCTCCTGAGTAGCTGAGACTACAAGTATGTGCCACTACACTCAGCTAACTTTTGTATTTTTTTTAGTAGAGACAGAGTTTCACCATGTTGGCCAGGCTGGTCTTGAACTCCTAACCTCAGGTGATTCACACCCCTTGGCCTCCCGAAGTGCTGGGATTACAGGCGTGAACCACTGTGCCCAGCCATTTTTTTGTGTTTTTAGTGGAGACAGGTTTTCACCATGTTGGCCAGTACAGTAGTGTATTTAGTTATTTAAGGAGGGATCAATCAATAGGCTTAAATGGTGTGCTATTCATAATTATTGCAAAAATAGGCCGGGCCTGTAATTCCAGCACTTTGGGAGGCCAAGGCAGGTGAATCACTTGAGGCCAGGAGTTTGAGATCAGCCTGGCCAACGTGGTGAAACTCCATCTCTACTAAAAATACCAAAAGTAGCTGGGCGTGGTGACAGGTGCCTCTAATCCCAGCTACTCGGGAGGCTGAGGCAGGAGAATCGCTTGAACCCAAGAGTCGGAGGTTGCAGTGAGCCGAGATCGCGCTGTTGCACTCCAGTGTGGGTGACAAGAGCGGAAATCTGTCTCAACCAAGAAAAAAGAAAAAGAAAACTTAGCTGGCCTTTGGGGCACATGCCTGTAATCCCAGCTTCTTGGGAGGCTGAGGCATGAGAAAAAAAAAAAAAAACCTGGGAGGTGGAGGTTGCAGTGAGTCAAGATTGTGCCACTGCACTCCAGCCTAGGCAATAAAACAAGACTGTCTCAAAAAAAAAAAAAAAAAAAAAAAAAAGCTTATTGAGAGAATAATATACCACTAATATTAAAAGAAATTTTTGGCTGGTGCCGTGGCTCACTTCTGTAATCCCAGCACTTTGGGAGTCCAAAGTGGGCATATAACTTGAGGTCAGGAGTTCAAGAACAGCCTGGCCAACATGGGGAAACCCCATCTCTACTAAAAATACAAAAATTAGTGGGCGTGGAGGCAGACGAATGTAATCCCAGCTAGCCGAGAGGCTGAGGCAGGAGAATGTCTGGGAGGTTGAGGTTGCAGTGTGCTGAGATTGCGCCACTGTACTCCAGCCTAGGTGACAGAGCGAGACTCCGGAGGTCTCAGCCAGACTCTGGAGGTCTCAGCCTAGGCTTGAGTGCAGTGGCATGATCTGGGCTCACTACAACCTCCGTCTCCCCAGTTCAAGCAATTCTCCTGCCTCAGCCTCCCGAGTAGCTGCAACTACAGGCGAGTGCCTTCATGCCCAGCTAATTTTTTGTATTTTTAGTAGAGACAGAGTTTCACCATGTTAGCCAGGATGGTCTTGATCTCCTGACCTTGTGATCTGTCCACGGCAGCCTCCCAAAGTGCTGGGATTATAGGTGTGAGCCACAGCGCCCGGCCAAAAAAAGAAATTTTTAAGAGAAAAAAGAATGCTACCAACCTAACCACATTTCTACGACTGTTTATATTTTTCCCTGTTCCACGTGCATACATTTTTACAAAGTATGTTCATTGCAGCATGATCTACTTTTCACTTAATTTTAAACATTTTCCAGCTGGGTGTGGTGGCTCACGCCTGTAATCCCAACACGTGGAGAGACCAAGTCAGGCTTATTGGGTGAGTCCAGGTGTTTGAGACTAGCCTAGGCAACATGGCGAAACTCCATCTCTACAAAAAATACAAAAATTAGCCAGGTGTGCTAGCGCACACCTGTAGTCCCAACTACTCAGGAGGCTGAGGTGGGAGGATTGCTCGAGCCCAGGAGGTAGAGGTTGCAGTGAGCCATGATCATGCCACTGCACTCCAGCCTAGATGACAAAGCACAACCCTCAAATAAATAAATACATACATGTTAAACATATACCTTTATTACTTCATTTTTGTAAGGGCTTCAGGGAATAGGCTTTTTTAAAGGGAATAGACATAGATCAATTTTAATATTTGACTTATAGAATTTTATGACACTAAATGGATAATTGTAAAGTTTGAGTTGGGACCAATTTTGTAAGACATTCAGGCTATAAACAAGGCAATAAATCACACTCTTCTAGTTCTACTCCCAATTTAATTGGTTTACAGTTCGGTGGCTGTCTTTTTTTTTTTTTGAGACCGAGTCTCTGTCACCAGGCTGGAGTGCAGTGGTGCGATCTCAGCTCACTGCAACCTCCCCCTCTGGGGTTCAAGTAATTCTCCTGCCTCAGCCTGCCGAGTAGCTGGGACTACAGTCGCACGCCAACCACCCCCAGCTAATTTTTTTATTTTTAGTAGAGACAGGATTTCACCATGTTTGTCAGGATGGTCTCGATCTCTTGTGCTCGTAATCTACCTACCTCGGCCTCCCAAAGTGCTCGGATTACAGACGTGAGCCACTGCGCCCGGCCCGTTGGCTGGCTTTCTAGAGACTGGGAATAGATCTTGTTATAGTATGTGATAAATAGACCTTGTTATAGTATGTGATACAATGCCATGATCAAATAAATTACTTAATCCTGTTTGGTAATTTTTAGAAAAACATATTTATCTACATCTAAAATACTTATTTTAATTTTAAACACATGATGGTATGAAATGAAATTTTGTTACTTTACCATTGTAACTATGTCATAAAGTCATAAAGTACCTGTCCCCAAAAAGGCAACCAGTAAATATTTTTGAGTAAATGAATGAAATCTTTATTGCCGGTGTTCTGTGCACATAGAATAAAGGAAATTATTAATGTTACTTAATAATTTAAAAAAATTCACGGCCGGGCGCGGTGGCTCACGCTTGTAATCCCAGCACTTTGGGAGGCCGAGGCGGGCGGATCACGAGGTCAAGAGATCGAGACCACGGTAAAACCCCATCTCTACTAAAAATACAAAAAATTAGCCGGGCGTGGTGGCGGGCGCCTGTAGTCCCAGCTACTCGGAGAGGCTGAGGCAGGAGAATGGCGTGAACCTGGGAGGCGGAGCTTGCAGTGAGCCAAGATTGCACCACTGCACTCCAGCCTGGGTGACAGAGCGAGACTCCGTCTCAAAAAAAAAAAAAAAAAAAAAAAAAAAAAAAAAAAAAAAAAAAAAAATTCAGAAGCCAAACTATCCATAAAGCTACTTTGTGATGTGCTGAATACTCTATTAATAGAAGTGTTTAAGAGGATGTTGTATGCCTGCCTTCCACTCATGCCTGTATTAGATGTGAACATAGATTTATAATATAGTACTATACAAAATACAACTAAAATAGTTGGTAACCAAGTAGTCATTTGTTCCTTCTATATCTTTTTTTTTTTTTTTTTTTTTGAGATGGAGTTTTGCTCTTGCCGCCCAGGCTGGAGTGCAATGGTGCGATCTCAGCTCACTGCAACCTCTGCCTCCCAGGTTCAAGCAATTCTCCTGCTTCAGCCTCCTGAGTAACTGGGATTACAGGCACGCACCACCATGCCTGGCTAATTTTTTTTTTTTTTTTTTTTTTTGTATTTTTAGTACAGACAGGGTTTCTCCATGTTGGCCAGGCTGGTCTCAAACTCCCAACCTCAGGTGATCTGCCTTCCTCAGCCTCCAAAGTGCTGGGATTACAGGCGTGAGCCACTCCGCCCAACCCCATCCTGTTCCTTCTATATCTTATCACTAGATGATCATTGAACCAAGAAATGTTTAAAGATAAGGGCTTTTTACAAGGTTAGTGAGAGCATTATTTCCTACAATGTCTCATGAAACACCATCCTGTAAGATACTCTGAGAAGTTTCCTTGATATTCATTCTCAGATTCTCCATACTATATTCTTTCTCAGATATTTATAATATATATATTAATATTGGAAGAGCCAAAAAGTCCTACTGTAAAGGAACCTACTTTAGGCCAGGCATGATGGCTCACGCCTGTAATCCAGTACTTTGGGAGGCTGAGGCAGGTGGATCACGAGGTCAAGAGATTGAGACGATCCTGGCTAACACGGTGAAACCCCGTCTCTACTAAAAATACAAAAAATTAGCCAGGCATGGTGGTGGGCGCCTGTAGTCCCAGCTACTTGGGAGGCTGAGGCAGGAGAATGGTGTGAACCTGGGAGGCAGAGCTTGCAGTGAGCTGAGATTGTGCCACTGCACTCCAGCATGGGTGAAAATGCGAGACTCCATCTTAAAAAAAAAGAAAAGAAACCTACTTTAACTTGGTTAAACTCTGAATGTTCCAAATGTATTTGATGAAGGTACTCTTTTTTCCAACAACATCTATGAAACCAGTTCCTGTAAAATCCAGATTTCACAGAAGTAGTCTCTTATAAAACTCGTTTTGCCCAACATGATCTAGAGACAAATTCCTTAAACTATATATGGTCCAGAGATTCTCTAGTCTAAGAATGACCATAGCCTTAAAAGTGAACCACCTGAATACCATATTCTCTCCCTTACCTCCACCTCTCTTCTGCCAGAGCCCAGTGTGTCCTCTAGCTCCACTGACTCCTATCCCTGTCCTGATTTTTCCATTCCCACCCAAAGATATGGGACCCATTTGTCATACAACAGTTGCTTATTGAGCATGTGTGCCAGATCTTATGCTACACACTGGGGATACAGCAGTAAACAAAACATACATGGCATTATTACTGTGTTCTCTGTCTTCCTGTGTTTCACCCCAGGAGGGAGAACCCCACAGTCTCATGTCCTAGAGCTTTACCACCTTGAATCTTCTAGCACCCAGAGCTCTCTGGGTACTGAGTTGGGAAGCAGCTTGATATGGTTTGGCTCTGTCACCCTCCAAATCTCATCTTGTAGCTCTCATAATTCCCACGTGTTGTGGGAGGGACCCAGTGGGAGATGATTGAATCATGGGGGCAGGTCTTTCCTGTGCTGTTCTCCTGATAGTGAATGGGTCTCATGAGAGCTGATGGTTTTTAAACGGGGAGTTTCCCTGCACAAGCTCTCTCTTTGCCTGCTTCCAACCACGTAAAATGTAACTTACTCCTCCTTGCCTTCCACTCTAATTGTAAGTCCTCCCCAGCCACATGGAATTGTAAGTCCAATGAACCTCTTTATTTTGTAAATTGCCCAGTCTCAGGTATGTCTTTATCAGCAGTGTGAAAACAAACTGATACAGTAAATTGGTACCAGTAGAGTGGGGCACTGCTGAAAAGATAGCCAAAAATGTGGAAGCAACTTTGGAACTGGGTAACAGGCAGAGGTTGGAACAGTTTGGAGGGCTCAGAAGAAGACAGGAAAATGTGGGAAAGTTTGGAACTCCCTAGATACTTGTTAAACGGCTTTGACCAAAATGCTGATGATGATATGGACAATGAAATCCAGGCTGAGGTGGTCTCAGATGGAGATGAGGAACTTGTTGGGAACTGGAGCAAAGGTGACTCTTGCTATGTCTTAGCAAAGAGACTGGTGGTGTTTGCCCCTGCCCTAGAGATTTGTGGATCTTTGAACTTGAGAGATGATTTAGGGTATCTGGTGGAAGAAGTTTCAAAGCAGTAAAGCATTTAAGTGTTGACTTGGGTGCTGTTAAAGGCATTCAGTTTTATAAGGGAAGCAGAGCTTTGGAAAATTTGCCCCTGACAATGCAATAGAAAAGAAAATCCCATTTTCTGAAGAGAAATTCAAGCTGGCTGCAGAAATTTGCATAAGTAATAAGGAGCCAAATGTTAATCCCCAAGACAGTGGGGAAAATGTCTCCAGGGCATGTCAGAGGTCTTCATAGCAGCACTTCCCATCACAGGCCCAGAAGCCTAGGAGGAAAAAGTGGTTTTGTGGACTGGGCCCAGGGTCCCTGTGCTGTGTACAGCCTAGGGACTTGGTGTCCTGTGTTCCAGCCACTCCAGCCATGGGTGAAAGGGACCAACATAGAGCTCAGACCATGGCTTCAGAGGGTCCAAGCCCCAAGTCTTGGCAGCTTCCACGTGGTGTTGAGCCTGCAAGTGCATATAAGTCAAGAATTAGAGTTTGAGAACCTCCGCCTAGATTTCAGAAGATGTATGGAAATGCCTGGATGTCCAGGAAGAAGGTTGCTGCAGGGGCAGGACGCTCGTGGAGAACCTCTGCTAGGACAGTGCAGAAGGGAAATGTGGGGTCAGAGCCCCCACACAGAGTCCTCATTGGGGCACTGCTTAGTGGAGCTATGAGAAGAGGGCCATCATACTCGAGACCCCAGCATGGTAGATCCACCAACAGCTTGCACTGTGCACCTGGAAAAGGCACAGACACTCAATGCCAGCCCATGAAAACTGCCAAGAGGGAGGCTGTACCCTACAAAGCCACAGGTACAGAGTTGCCCAAGGCCATGGGAACCCACTTTCTGCATCAGCATGACTCGGATGTGAGACATGGAGTTAAAGGAGATAATTTTGGAGCTTTAAGATTTGATTGCCCCACTGGATCTCGGACTTGCATCTGGCCTGTAGCCCCTTTGTTTTGTCCAATTTCTCCCACTTGGAATGGCTGTATTTACTCAATGCCTGTACCCCCATTGTATCTAGGAAGACACTAACTTGCTTTTGATTTTACAGGCTCATAAGCAGAGGTACTTGCCTTGTCTCAGTTGAGACTTTGGACTGTGGACTTTTGAGTTAATGCTGAAACGAGTTAAGACTTTGGCAGGACTCTTGGGAAGGCATAATTGGTTTTGAAATATGAGGACATAAGATTTGGGAGGGGCCAATGGTGGAATGATATGGCTTGGCTGTTTCCCCACCCAAATCTCATCTTGAATTCCCATGTGTTGTGGGAGGGACTGGGTGGTGGGAGTTAATTGAATCATGTGAGTAGGTCTTTCCCATTCTGTTCTTGTGATAGTGAATAAGTCTCATGAGATCTGATGGGTTTTAAAAAATGGGAGTTTCCCTGAACAAGCTCTCTTCTCTTGTCTGCCACCATGTGAGACGTGCCTTTCACCTTCTGCCATGATTGTGAGGCGTCCCCAGCCATGTGGAACTGTAAGTCCATTAAACCTCTTTCTTTTGTAAATTGCCCAGTCTTGGGTATCTCTTTATAAGCAGTGTGAAAATGAACTAATACATAGCTCAAGGACATTTTAGGTTAGTGGCTGAGAGGAACATAGGAAGAAACTTGGAGATAACTACATGACAAAGGTCACAACAGGCTTCTGTCATAGGCTATAATTGAAGAAGAAGCACAAGGAACTGCTGGGAGTGAAACCATCACTGTATTTTCTTTCTTCTTTCTTTCCTTTTTCCCCAGTCTTTCTTTTCTCTCCCTCCCTCCCTCCCCTCCTTCTTTCCTTCCTTCCTTCCTTCCTTCCTTCCTTCCTTCCTTCCTTCCTTCCTTCCTTCCTTCCTTCCTTCATTCCTTCATTCCTTCCTTCTCTTCTTTCTGTGACAGGGTCTCAGTCTGTTGCCCAGGTTGGAGTGTAGTGGTGCCATCTCAGTTCACTGCACCCTCTGCCTCCCAGGCTCAAACAATCCTCCTACCTCAGCTTCCTGTGTAGTTCAGACTACAGGTATGCATCTCCACACTTGGCTAACTTTTTGATTTTTTTGTAGAGACAGGGTCTCACTCTGTTGCCAGGGCTGATCTCAAACTCCTGGACTCAAGTGATCCTTATACCTTGGTCTCCCAAAGTGCTGGGATTACAGGCATGGACCCATCACTTTTCTTTTCTTTTCTTTTCTTTTTTTTGAGACGGAGTCTCACTCTGTCGCCAGGCTGGAGTGCAGTGGCGCAATCTCGGTTCACTGCAAGCTCCACCTTCTGGGTTCAAGCAATTCTCCTGCCTCAGCCTCCTGAGTAGCTGGGACTACAGGTGAGTGCCACCACCCCCAGCTAATTTTTGTATTTTTGTAGAGATCAGGTTTCACCGTGTTGGCCAGGATGGTCTCCATCTCTTGACCTTGTGATCCACCCACCTTGGCCTCCCAAAGTTCTGAGATTACAGGCATGAGCCACCACGGCTGGCCTCATCACTTTTATTTTCAATGTATGAGCAAGATGATTAAACTAGGTATCTTATCAAGGAATGCTTTCAACATTGATGCTGATTAGGAATACTGGAGAACTTTCAAAGTAAGAAGAAACAAAGCTAAGAATTGGTTTGGCTACGTTACAGGGCAGTATTTATTGTAGTGGTCTGCATTAATTGTTGCTTAATTACACTGCAGCACTAGGTGTGTTCAGTTTCCATAATTTGTTGCATATATTGCAAGGTCATCAACTAACAGCTAATTGATTTTTAGAGCATGAAAGGACCTTGTAGAGATTATATGGGCATAGCCTGCTCACAATTTAACGTTTTAAAGGGAGAAGCCTAGGGATTCTGGGGGTAGAAAAGTAATGTTTTTACCCTTTCACTTTGGATTTTTCTCATATAGGGCCTTCTGCAAATATGTGCTTAAGTCTATGATGCTATTATATTCATAGGATTTTTTAAGCTTTCAAGGAAGTGTAGATTCAGAAGAAATTTGAAAACAATTTTTAAAAATATTCTTGATACAGAACCTTTGAGGGAGATGCAAATGTTCTGAATGCCAAATTCACTTAGATTTAAAAATACATATATTCAAGCAAAGTTGCCATGACAACCTTTCTTAATGTGTGTATAAATTTTATCTCTGTCTCTTTGAGGTTTTTATATTTTCCAATACAGGGTCTAATTACAAGAATTGAGCTCTGTGGTATATTTCTATCTGGATGGTGCCCTATAGAAATTATATAATATTAGAAAATGCAAATCAAGCAATAGGGCAGTTCTATAGCACAGTGATGCCACAAAGGTAAATGTCATCTTGTTCTCTCTGTGATCAGAGATTTTTCTGGTTTCAAACCCAAGATGAAATTTGGGATTGAAGTAGAACTGTGAATCTGTTCTGTTTCTCTTTTTTCATATCTAGAAGATTTACAGGGTGATCTTAGGAAGTTTGGTACATTCTGGACCAACTCTCTCGGTTAGCCCTAAAACTGATCCAGCTTCCTTGGGCTCTTCTCAATCTAATAAGTAGCTGACATCATAGGATGTCTCAGAACCACAAGACCCTTTTCTGCAATGGCATGCATGTGCACAGAGATAATCCAGAAGCAGCTTCTGGCCTGAGCCCCAATCCAGCAAACGCTCCGGGTATACCTCTTCACTTCCTTTTACACAATTTCCATGCCCAGCCTTCAAACAAAACACTTGAAAGATGTCCCACAGTCCATGTTATGATGTTTATAAAGGTTTTCGAGTTCATTTTTATTGTAAAAGGCACAATCACTTCTGGCTATATAATTTGTGAGACCTAGTCGAGGAGGAAGTCTCCTCTTCTCATGGCCCTGCCTTTTCAACCTTTGGTGTATGCGACCCCAAGGAACTGAAATCTCCTGCACTAGGACACTTTACTGACTGGGGTGGTCTAGAGAGCCCTGACAGTCACCTGGTGAACATGCTGTGGTGCTGCCAGCCCAAAGCATATGTTTCCTTGCCTTTCCTGAAAATACTCCAAAACAGACTGCTTGTGGGCCCCCTCCAACCTGCATCCAGATCCCCACTGGAGGCTGAGGGTGACCACAGGGAAAAGTGAGCCTCCCCTCAACTCTCCTGCCAATGTAATCCAATTACTGCTCAGGGCAGAAGGCAATAGTGGTTGTAGTAGTGAGCAGAGTTGGGGAGAGGAAGGCTGGGTGGGGATCAGGGCACCAAGGAGCAGGCAGCTAGTCACTGAGAACCTGTAGGGGGATGCATGGAGGTGGGCTCTAAGTCCCTGGTGCATGCTCCATGGTCCCATTGGACTTCACTTACAAAACACAAATTCAAAAATGAAATTATTAAGAATTCAAAGCCAGCCGGGCATGGTGGCTCATGCCTGTTATCCCAGCACTTTGGGAGGCTGAGGTGAGCGAATCATGAGGTCAGGAGTTCGAGACCAGCCTGGCCAACATGGTGAAACCCTGTTTCTACTAAAAATACAAAAATTAACCGGGCATGGTGGTGCATGCCTATAATCCCAGCTACTTGGGAGGCTGAGGCAGGAGAATTGCTTGAACCTGGGAGGCGGAGCTTGCAGTGAGCTGAGATCAGCCACTGCACTCCAGCCTGGGTGTCAGAGCAAGACTCTGTCCAAAAAAAAAAAAAATTTAAAGACAGTGCCCCCAAAGCATTAAACCCCAAGCACAGTGTCCCTCTGAGCAATGGAATTCTGAGCAACTATATTGGTTGGAGTATAATTGTCCCCCGAACATGTCTGACTTTAGAGGGCATGGTACTTGTGACTCAGTGGTTTTTGAGGGCTATCCTTCTTGGGTGTATGCTAGTTGTTCTTGCAAATATCCATAAATGTCTCATTCACGATTTTTCTTTTAAGTGGCTTAAATCTCTCTAGAATGTCTTACAATTCTTTACAAAGTAGGCAATGAATAGATGCCAATCTTTTTGTAAAAAAAGAAAAATTCATAATACACATTTATTAAAGTTGCAAAAGTATATATATATATATATATATATTTTTTTTTTTTTTTTTAAACATGGTCTCTCACTCTGTCGCCTAGGCTGGAGTGCAGTGGCATGATTATTGCTCACTGCAGCCTCAACCTCCAGGGCTCAAGTGATCCTCCCACCTCAGCCTCCTGATTAGCTGGGACTACAGGCTCAAGCCACCATGCCTGGCTAGTTTTTGTATTTTTTGTAGAGATGGTGTTTCACCATGTTGTCCAGAGTGGTCTGGAACTCCTGGATTCAAGCTATCCCCCCGCCTTGGCCTCCCAAAGTGCTGGGATTACAGGTGTGAGCCACCACACCCTGACAAAAGAATTCTAATACACTAAAAATCTCTTTTCTTAAACCATTTCACTCATGAAACTCTTACTTTCCTGTATATTAACCATAATTGCCAGAAAATTTTCTGCTGGAAGTTAAAATGATGCTTTCCCCCGAAATATCATTATAAAACCCTATGAAATATTTCAGTGATATGAATCATTCACTTAGTCATATGGGTAGACATTTAGATAATAGAAGTAGTTAACAGAAATCTCTGAGAAATATATATTGTTAATTCCTGTGGAGGAGGAAGGAAGAAATCCTACTGAAATATTTTAATTGTCGTTAAATTCAGTGTTCCCTGCCATTTTAAAATATCAAGATTATTCTGTTCTACTCCTTTCTTTCCAAGAGGATACATGAAATAACTTTGATAAAATCATGAATCAGTTTTTGTTTGCTGTTAACCTCTTCTACATTCTATTTCATGAAAATAGCAATTGGTGGCCAAGAATACCCTTATTCTGGCCGGGCGCGGTGGCTCACGCTTGTAATCCCAGCACTTTGGGAGGCTGAGGCGGGCGGATCACGAGGTCAGGAGATCGAGACCATGGTGAAACCCCGTCTCTACTAAAAATACAAAAAATTAGCCGGGCGTGGTGGCGGGCGCCTGTAGTCCCAGCTACTCGGAGAGGCTGAGGCAGGAGAATGGCCTGAACCCGGGAGGCGGAGCTTGCAGTGAGCCGAGATTGCGCCACTGAACTCCAGCCTGGGCGACAAGTGAGACTCCGTCTCAAAAAAAAAAAAAAAAAAGAAAAAAAAAGAATACCCTTATTCTTATCAACCTTGTACTACATAAATGAGACATTATTACCAAGCATCATAGTATTCAGTTAGCAATTTTGTAAAAGTATAATCTCTTTGTTTGCAATATTATTGCAATGGACAAGAAACAAATTGTTTTTTAAAAAATTAGCAAGGTTTGAAAATTATACATTTCATAGGTCAGTTAATATTTAGCATACAGGTTCCAATGGTATTAATGCGTAATCAGAAAAACTATTACATTTCAAACTCTGTAATTCATATTATTAAATGAAGGTTAGTATACTTTTCAGTAATAAAAACTCAATTAATACATTTTGAAGCTTGAAGTTTAAGAAAATCTTCAACATAATTTAAAATAAAAATATGAATAGGCTAGACACAGTGGCTCATGCCTGTAGACCCAGCTACTTGGGAGGCTAGGGCAGGAGAATGAGGTGGGTGGATCACCCAGGAGCTTGAGGCTGCAGTGAGCTAAAATGGCACCACTACACTCTAGCCTGGGAGACGAGCAAGACCCTGTCTCTAAAAAAATAAATAAATACAAATTTTAATATAAATATTTTGGAAGATACATTTTCTATCCTATTCTTTTTTCTTTTCTTTTCTTTCTTTCTTTTTTTTTCACTTTAACAAATCTACTTTAATTCCAAAAGAAATTAATCTAGGACAGTCAATAATATACAACATAGTTTTATGTTTCCTTTATAGGTATCTATCTAATACAAGCTTATTTGTATATGTGCAATGTATAATAACTCTATCTTAGATATGAGTCCTAACAGGATAAAAATATTTTCTTGCAACTACTACTTTATGCCTATGAAGGGTGTGAGCTTGCAATGTCCTCCTGTCTTAAACCCAAGTTAATGACAATGTCCTCTCAAAACTTTTCATAAATTATTAATGACCTAATTTCATTTAAAAAAATGGTTTCAGCAGGCTGAGTGCAATGGCTCAAGCCTGTAATCCCAGCACTTTGGGAGGCCGAGGCGGGCGGATCATGAGGTCAGGAGAGCGAGACCATCCTGGCTAACATGGTGAAACCCGTCTCTACTAAAAATACAAAAATAAAATTAGCTGGGTGTGGTGGCGGGCACCTGTAGTCCCAGCTACTCGGGAGGCTGAGGCGGGAGAATGGCGTGAACCCAGGGGTCAAAGGTTGCAGTGAGCCGAGATCGCGCCACTGCACTCCAGCCTGGGCGACAGAGCGAGACTCTGTCTCAAAAAAATAATAAAAAAAGGTTCCAGCAAATATGAAAATAGAAAGTCCTGTTATTTGTCCATTCATAATATGAGAAAAAAAAGAGATGATACATTCCTCCATAGAAAAAGTGGGTTTAGAGAACAGTTCTGGTAGTATTTCACCTGGTGCAGTATCAAAAGGTCTAATAAGTAGCCCCCTTGCTCAGGGAAAAAAAAATGATTTCAGTGTGTTTCTCTTCCAAATTGCTTAGTAACTCCAAGTGATTTTCAAATTGGGGAGCAGATTACTGGCACTGAATTCATCAAATTTAGATCTATCTTGAATAGGGACATTATAGAAAATCAAGAACATCTCTAACCCTGCACATCTGGTGGAGCCTGGAGTTAGGGACTACATGACCCAGCTAAATGTGCCAAGAGATTGAACTGTAGATGACCATCTTCCGGGGAGATGTCTTGCCAATTACTAGGAACAGATGAACCAAAAACTTCTTTAACATAAGATTCCAAACGACTCTGGAGATCTTCAGGCGGTATGTATGCTCGGCTTCGTGAGGGTAGACACACTGAGGATAGAGTCCTTTTTCACTTCTTCTACTGTCTCAGCAACCACTGGTTCTTTCTTTTTTCTGGATTGAGACCAAAATTCTCTACGTGGTGCCCCTGAGACTGTCCACATGAAGACTTTTCTGGTAATGCCGGACACAGATGGCGCTGCCATCTTCGATGAGATCCACGGGCCTCTCTTTTTTTTTTTCTTTTTTTGAGATGGGGTCTTTCTCTGCCGCCCAGAGGTGGGATCATGGCTCAGTGCAGCGCCTCAACTCCCTGGGTTCAAGTGATCCTCCTGCTTCAGCCTCCCCTGTAACAGAGACAACAGGCACATGCCACCAAGCTTGCCTAATTTTTTTATTTTTTGTAGAGACTGGGGTCTCACTCTATTACCCAGGCTGGTCTCAAACTTCTGGACTCAAGTGATCCTCCCCAGTCTGTCTCCCAAAGTGTTAGGGTTACAGGCCTGAGCTACCGCACCCAGCTAGCTACCCCATTCTTTTTTTTGAGATGGAGTCTTCCTCTGTCACCCAGATTGGAGTGTGGTGGCGCAATCTCGGCTCACCACAACCTCCACTTCCCAGGTTCAAGCAATTCTCCTGCCTCAGCCTCCTGAGAAGCTGGGATTACAAGCGTGAGCTACCACACCCAGCTAATTTTCTTTCTTTCTTTTCTTTTTCTTTCTTTTTTTTTTGTATTTTCAGTGGAGACAAGGTTTTACCATGTTGGTTAGGCTGGTCTCGAATCCTGACCTGAAGTGATCCACCCGTCTCTGCCTCCCAAAGTGCTGGGATTACAGGCGTGAGACACAGCACCCAGCCTACCCCATTGCTATACATAGAACTACATTATGGTGCATAATTTCAAATTTACACTGTCCACTCCCTTATGGTTTAATGTTTAAAAAATTTTAATCTCTTTATCATTTACAAAGAAGGGAGCTCTTTATTTTGGCATTGCTGATATATAAACCACTATAGATTACAAAATATTAAAATATAATCCCTTCAGGTTGTGTTCCGGGTATACAGTGTGTCTTCTCTCTCTCTCTCTCTCTTTTTTTTTTGAGACAGTCTCACTCTGTCGCCCAGGCTGGAGAGCAGTGGCACGATCTCAGCTCACTGCAAGCTGTGCCTCCCAGGTTCACGCCATTCTCCTGCCTCAGCCTCCTAAGTAGCTGGGACTACAGGTGCATGCCACCACGCCCAGCTAATTTTTTTGAATTTTTAGTAGAGACAGGGTTTCACTATGTTAGCTAGGATGGTCACGATCTCCTGACTTCGTGATCCGCCCGCCTCAGCTTCCCAAAGTGCTGGGATTACAGGCGTGAACCACCACGCCAGGCCCTTTTTTTTTTTTTTTTTTTTTGGAGACAAGGTCTTGCTGTGTTGCCAGGCTGGTGAGCAGTGGCGCCATCAGGATCATGGCTCACTGCAGCCTCAATTTACCCAGCTCAAGTGATCCTCCTGCCTCAGCCTCCCGAGTTGCTGAGACTACAGATCCAAGCCACAATGCCTGGCTAATTTTTGTATTTTTTGTACAGACAGGGTTTTGCCATGTTGTCCAGGCTGGTCTTAAACTCCTGAATCAATGGATCTGTCCACCTCGTTAGCCACCATGCCTGTACTCTCTTCTTTATAAGAGTAATTTTCGGCTGGGTGTGGTAGCTCATGCCTATAATTCCAACACTTTGGGAGGACGAGGTGGGCTGGTCACTTGAGGTCAGGAGTTCGAGACCAACCTGGGCAACATAGTGAGACTCCATCTCTACCAAAAGAAAAAATACAAAAATTAGCCAGGCATGATGGCATGCACCCTGTAATCCCTGTAATCAGGAGGCTGAGGAGGGAGAATAGCTTGAGCCCAGGAAGTGGAGGTTGCAGTGAGCCATGATCAAGCCACTACACTCCAGCCTGGGTGACACAGCAAGACCCTGTCTCAAGGAGAAAAAAATAAATAAATTTTTTGGAGCTTCCAGGTATCTGAACATGTGGAGGCTCCTGGAGGGTGGCAGCCCAGGGAAAGCCTTCCCTTATACCTTGCCCTGTGCATCTTTTATATGTGAAGAGACCAGGGATGTGCACACAGAGGAAAGGCCACATGAGGACACAGAAAGAGGATGGCCTGTACGGCCAGAAAAGAGACCTTAGGAGAAACCCAAACTGCCAGCACCCTGATCTTGGACTTCCAGCCTCCAGAACTAGGATGCAACAGCTCTACTAGAAGGTCTATGTGGTGAGGAACTAAAACCACGAATGAGGAGCTGAGATCTCCATCAAGAAGATGTGGATGAGTCACCTTGGAAGAGGATTCCCCAGCCCCGTCAAGCCTTCAGATGACGGCATCCCTGGCTGACACCTGAACTACACCCTTATGAGAGACTTGGAGCCATACCACCCAGAGGAGCTGCTCCCAGATTCCTGATTCTCAGAAACTGTGTGAGATAATAATTATTATCTTTTTCCAAAAAGAGTAGTTTCTTCTTGAAAAATGTTTTCTATTGGGGTAGTGGATAATATGAGGGAATTATAGTTGGTTTTGTTGGATATAAAAATGATATTGTGGCCAGGCACGGTGGCTCACGCCTGTGATCCCAACACTCTGGGAATCAGAGGTGGGTGGATCACCTGAGGTCAGGAGTTTGAGACCAGCCTGGCCAACATGGCGAAACCCCATCTCTACTAAAAATATAAAAATTAGCTGGGCGTGGTGGTGTGTGCCTGTAATCCCAGCTACTCGGGAGGCTGAGTCAGGAGAACCACTTGAACCCAGGAGGTAGAGGTTGCAGTGAGCCAAGATCACGCCACTGCACTCCAGCCTGGGCTACAGAGCAAGACTCCACCTCAAAAAAAAAAAAAAAAAGATACTGTGATTATGTAACAAAATGTCCTTGTTTTTTAGAGATATGTACTAAAGGATGTAGTGGTTAAATGTCCTGATTACTGTAATTATCTTTAAAATTCTTTAGCATAAGAATAAGATGAGAAGGTAAGGTAAAAATGGAAGACATTGTCACATGTCACAGATTAATGTTTATTCATTATATCATTCTCCATACTTGTATGTTTGTACTTTCATAATAAAGAGAAAAGGCCAGGTGTGGTGGCTCACACCTGTAATCCCGGCCCTTTGGGAGGCCAAGGTGGGACGATCACTTGAGCTCAGGAGTCTGAGAATCCTGGGCAACATAGCGAGAGTCTGTCTCTGCAAAAATACAGATGGACGCCTGTAGTGCCAGCTACTTAGGAGGATTAGATTGGAGGATCACTTGAGGCCGGAAGGTCAAGGCTGCACTGAGCCAAGATCAGGCCACTGTCCTCCAGCCTGGGTGACAAAGTGAGACCTTGACTCATAAAACAAAAATATTATGGCCAGGTGCAGTGGCTTACGCCTGTAATCCCAGGACTTTGGGAGGCTGAGGTGGGCAGATCACCTGAGTTCAGGAGTTCGAGACCAGCCTGGCCATAATGGTGAAACCCCATCTCTACTAAAAATACAAAAATTAGCCAGGTGTGGTGGTGCACACCTGTAATCCCGGCTACTAGGGGAGGCTGAGGCACGAGAATCACTTGAATCACTCGAATCAACAGTGAGCCAAGATCGTGGCTCCAGCCTGGGCAACAGGGTGAGACTCTGTCTCAAAAAAAAAAAAAAGGAAACCCTTCCTGCAAAAACAGATTGAACTCACACAGCTATAAAGCATGGAATCCTGTATTGCACAGCTGTATTGCAGAGTAAGGATTTTTTTTGTTTAAAGTAATTTGGTCTTTTTTTTTTTTTTTTTTAAGAGACAGGATCTCACTGTTGCCCAGGTTGGAGGGCAGTGGCATGATCATAGCTCACTGCAGCCTCAAACTTCCGGATTCAAGTGATCCTGACATCTCAGCCTCCCTAGTAATGGGGACTAGAGGCATGCACCACCACACCTGGCTAATTTTTTATTTTGTGTAGAGACGGAGTCTCACTATGTTGCCGGGGCTTCTCAAACTCCTGAGCTCAAGGAATCTGCTTGCATTGGCCTCCCAAAGTGCTGGGATTACAGGCATGAGCCACTGCACCCAGCCAATCACATCATTTTTTAATAAAAAACTCTGTATGCATTTATCCTGAGTACTGTGTAAAAGCTAACAGATAACTTAAATCAAGTTGATGATAAAATTACTAAAAAAGAAAAAAAGTCATCTTGGGTTGCATTAATAAAAGTATCCTTTCTGGCCGGGCACGGTGGCTCATGCCTGTAATCCCAGCACTTTGGGAGGCCGAGGTGGGCAGATCACGAGGTCAGGAGATCGAGACCATCCTGGCTAACATGGGGAAACCCTGTCTCTATTAAAAATACAAAAAATTAGCCGGGTGTGGTGGCGGGCACCTGTAATCCCAGCTACTTGGGAGGCTGAGGCAGGAGAATCACTTGAACCCGGGAGGTGGAGGTTATAGTGAGCCGAGATCGTGCCACTGCACTCCAGACTGGCAACAGAGCGAGACTCCATCTCAAAAAAAAAAAAAAAAAAAAAAAAAAAAAAAAAAAAAAAAGAAAGAAATTAGCTGGCTGGCTGTGGTGGTGCATAGCCTGTAGTCCCAGCTACTCAGGAGGCTGAGGCAGGCGAATTGCTTGAATCTAGGAGGCGGAGGTTGCAGTTAGCCGATATTGTGCCACTGCACCCCAGCCTGGCGACAGAGTGGGACTCCGTCTCAAAAAAAAAAAAAAAAAAGAAAGAAATCCTTTCTAATTTAAGGAGATAAAAGTCTCACTGGACTTGTAGAAAAATAATTTACGTTCATTTTAGAGAAATTAAGATGAGTAAAACTAAAAAAACCCTACAATTCGGCCATTCAGATTACACACACACACTATATACATTTACAAATCGCCTTTCAGAAAGGTTATATCAAATTCATGAATATGTATAGTTGATATTGTCATAATTGTCATTCTTTGTAATCTTTGTCAATCTGATAGGTGAGAAATGTTATCTTTTTATTTTACTTGCATTTCTTTGATAATTGGGGTATCAAATCTTTTTTAGTTACATTTATCGACTATTTGTATTCCTTATTTTGTAAATTTGCCTTTTGTTTGCTTGTTTGTTTTTTTGAGATGGAGTCTTGCTCTGTCACCTAGCCTGGAGTGCAGCAGTGTGATCTTGGCTCACTACAACCTCCCGGGTTCAAGTGATTCTCCTGCCTCAGCCTCCTGAGTAGCTGGGATTACAGGCGTGCGCCACTGTGCCTGGCTGATTTTTGTATTTTTAGTAGAGATTGGGTTTCACCATGTTGGTCAGGCTGGTCTCAAATTCTGACCTCGTGATCTGCTCGCCTCAGCCTCCCAAAGTACTGGGTTTACCGGCGTGAGCCACCGTAAATTTGCCTGTTTATGTCCTTTTCTCTATTGGGTATTTGTCTTGTTGATTTCTAAGAGCTTCTTATGTATTCTTTATATAGTAAGAACATTAACCCTTCATCATAAACATCAGACATTTTCCTGATTGTCTTTTTTAAATTATTTGTGCTATTTTAAATCATATGAAAGTGTAACATTTTTATTTTCCTTTTTTTAAAAATGTAATTTAGAAAAGTCCTCTCCATTCCAATGTCATATATTTACCTTTATTTTCTTTAAGTTTTTTTGAGACAGAATCTTGCTCTGTTGCCCAGGCTGGAATGCAGTGGTGAAATCTCAGCTTACTGCAACCTCTACCTCCTGGGTTCAAGAAATTATCATGCCTCAGCCACCCAAGTAGCTGGGCTTACAGGAATGTGCCACCATGCCTGGCTAGTTTTTGTATTTGTATTTGTATTCATTTTTTGAGATAGGGTTTCATTCTGTCACCCATCCTGGAGTGTAGTGGCATAATCTCGGCTCACTGCAGCCTCCACCTCCCCGGTTCAAGCGATTCTCCCACCTCAGCCTCCCGGGTATCTGGGACTACAGATGCACACCACCATGCCTGGCTAATTTTTGTATTTTTTGGTAGAGGTGGGTTTCACCATGTTGGCCAGGCTGGTCTTGAACTCCTGACCTCAATTGATCCGCCTGCCTCAGCCTCCCAAAGTGCTTGGATTACAGGTGTGAGCCACTGTGCTCAGCCTCTATTAGTGTTTTTAAAACTTTAAATCTTGAATTTATGTTGCATTTATTTATTATTATTTTGAGACATAGTCTCGCTCTGTCGCCCAGGCTGGAGTGCAGTGGTGCAGATCATGGCTCACTGCAGCCTCAATCTCCTGGGCTCAAGAGATCCTCCCACCTCAGCTCCCCGAGTAGCTGGGACTACAGGCGTATATCACCATGCCTGGCTAATTTCTTTTTCTTTTTGTAGAGACAGGGGTCTTACTTTGTTGTCCAGGCTGGTTGGCTGGTTTTGGACTCTTGGGCTCGAGTGATTCTCTTGCCTCAGCCTCCCAAAGTGTTGGGATTACAGGTGTGAGCCACTTCTCTCAGTCAGAATTTATTTATCATTCTTTTTTTGAGACAGGATCTGGCTGTGTTGCCCAGGCTGGAGTGCAGTGGCACAGTCTCGGCTCACTACAACCTCTGCCTCCCAGGCTCAAGCTATCCTCCTATCTCAGCCTCCTGAGTAGCTGCGCCTACAGGTGTGCGCCACTATGCTCAGCTAATTTTTCTATTTTTTTTGTAGAGACAGGATCTCACTCTGTTGCCCAGGCTGGTCTGAAACTCTTGAGCTCAAGTGATCTGCCTGCCTTGGGCTCCCAAATTGCTGGGATTACAGGTGTGAGCCACTATGCCTGGCCCAGTATTTATTTTTATATCATGATCTAACATTTTTTTCCTGTTATCTAGTTGTTCTAGTACTCTTTATTTCCCTTTGATTTGAAATGTCACGTTGATCACATATTTAATTCTTGTATTTACTAGGATTGAGTTTTTAGAGTTTTTTTTTTTTTTTTGAGACGCAGTCTCGCTCTGTCTCCCAGGCTGGAGTGCAGTGGCATGATCTCGGCTCACTGCAAGCTCCGCCTCCTGGGTTCACACCATTCTCCTGCCTCAGCCTCCGGAGTAGCTGGGACTACAGGTGCCTGCCACCACGGGGTTTCACTATGTTAGTCAGGATGGTCTCGATCTCCTGGCCTTGTGATCCACCTGCCTCGGCCTCCCAAAGTGCTGGGATTACAGGTGTGAGCCACCGTGCCCAGTCAAGTTTTTAGTTTTTATTCTACTCTGGTGATAATTTCATTTACTCTACTTTATGGTTTTTTTTTAGACGAGTCTTGCTCTGTTACCCAGGCTGGAGTGCAGTGTGCAATCTTGGCTCACTGCAACCTCCACCTCCCGGGTTCAAGTGATTCTTCTGCCTCAGCCTCCTGAGTAGCTGGGATTACAAGTGCCCACCACCACGCCTAGCTAATTTTTGTATTTTTAGTAGAGACGGGGTTTTGCCATGTTGGCCAGTCTCATCTGGAATTCCTGACCTCAGATGATCCGCCCGCCTTGGCCTCCCAAAGTGCTGGGATTACAGGCTACTTTATGTGTTTTTATTAATTAGAACCACAAGTTTTCTTCTGGATTATCCTTTTTCAGAAATGGCCTGGCTACTCTTATGTTTTTATTTTTATACATGAACTTTAAAATTACGTTGTCAAGTTCCAAAAAAAATGTATTGGGATTGTTGTCTGGTATCATTTTTGCTTGAAATATGGAATACTGAGTTCAATTTGGGGTTCACATTTTAAAGATTTTGACAAGATGGTGAAGACCCCAGAAGGAGGCAGCTTCTTGTAAGGATAAGAACTGAATTTACATCAAAATATCATGAAACAGCTCAAAAATAATATTTGTATCTAAAATGTATTTTGTTCCTTTCTCCTGATTTTGAGTTTAGGTTTTCACACTTACTAGGTATCCTTGGGCAATCAATATTTCTTAGTTTCAGTTCCCACATCGGTAAAAGGTTGGGGTAAGTCCTAGATAATCTCTAAGATGCCCTCCAACTTGTACATTCTATAATTCTGTGAAATATTTGATGAAGAATACAAGAATTGGTTGTGTTCAGCTTTGAGGAAAAAAAAAACTCTATACTTAGTGAATGCCTTTAAGTATCAAAGAGTCGTTTTATTGAAAGGAATTAACAATTTTTTTTTTTTTTTGAGACAGAGTTTCGCTCTTGTTGCCCAGGCTGGAGTGCAATGGCCCGATCTCAGCTCACTGCACCCTCCACTTCCCAGGTGCAAGTGATTCTCCTGCCTCAGCCTCCCTAGCTGAGATTACAGGCATGTGCCACCATGCCCGGGTAATTTTGTATTTTTAGTAGAGACAAGGTTTCTCCACGTTGGTCAGGCTGGTCTCAAACTTCCGAACTCAGGTGATCCTCCCGCCTCAGCCTCCCAAAGTGCTGAGATTACAGGCGTGAGCCACTGTGCCTGGCAAGAATTAACCTTTTTTTTTTTTTTTTTTAAATTAAAAGAGGTTATGTAATGGATGTTCAATAGGCATTACTAATGTTTTTGTGCATTATTGAAGTACTACATTTACAGAGTTAAACTAGAAGTGTGATTTAGCATGGTATAATGGAAAAGAAAAACATTAAAAAAAATCAAAACCAGGTATAATTGCTAACTCCCTGACTTCCAAGTATATTTGGTTAGTTTGTTTCTCTAAAGCTTGGTTTTTGAATCTGGAAATGAGGATCATAAAACCTACTTTGCATTTAGTTGTGAAGATTAATTTATGTGAAATGCAGAATAAATGCCTGACACATAGTAGGCATTGAACACATGTTAATTACTCTGATTTTGCCCCCTCTCCCTCCATAGCTGTTAAAGACTTTTGAGAGGGCAAAACATGCTATAATACTGAAGGTTTTTATTTAATTAAATAACTTACCTAGAGTAGCATAGTATCAACAGAGTCTAATACAGTGTCCTGTATGCCAGTGTTATTGATAACAATGATCAAAACATACAGAAAATAAATGTAAATTGGAAGTTTTCCAGGCATGTGAAATATTATGTAATTTATATGTAAATTGCACCACCAACTACCCAAGTGCCCAAGCCAGCAATCTTACCACCAACATTGACTCCTCTCTTTCATTAACTTCCATATTTAATCATTCACCAACCCCTATTGATTTTACCTACTAAATATTTATTACTCCATCCATTTCTTTGCATCTCCTCTCCCTGGAGATCACCATCATTTCTTAGCTGGATTGATTTAATAATCTTCAAACCAGTGTCTGCCTTCAGCATTGTTTCCCTGGTCTTTTCTCCATAGTGCATCCATCCTGAATTTATCTGATGAATATGTGAACATTTTGAATTTTCCAAGATATGAGGGAGGTCAGTCAGTATATAATGATTATATATTGTAATTTGATTTTTGTTTGACCCATTTGTAGCCTGAAATGAACAACAATATGTTCTTATAAAGGAGATAGGCTGAATGTGGTGGCTCATACCTGTAATCTTAGCACTTTGGGAGGCCGAGGTGGGCGGATCACCTGAGGTCAGGAGTTCAAGATCAGCCTGGCCAACATGGTGGAAACCCATCTCTACTAAAAATACAAAAATTAGCCTGGCGTGGTGGCGAGTGCCTGTAGTCCCAGTTACTAGGGAGGCTGAGGCAAGAGAATTGCTTGAACCTGGGAGGCAGAGATTACAGTGAGCCAAGATTGCACCACTGCACTCCAGCCTGGGCGACACAGGAGACGTTCATCTCAAAAAAAATAAATAAAAAATATAAAAAAGAGATGGCTATTAAATCATATACAAAATTAATTGTTTTTATGCATTTAAAATTTTTTTTTCAGAGACAAAGGTCTATGTTGCCCCATACTGGTCTCAAACTCCAGGGCTGAAGTGATGATCCTCCTGTCTCAGTCTCCTGAGTAGGTAGGACTCCAGGCACGAGCCACCCTGTCCTGCTAGAAGTTACAGTTTTTAAAGGTAAGATGTGCTTCTGTTACATGTGACTTAGAAGGGGCTAATAATTTTTAAAACACTGGAATAAATTTAAGAAAGAGATTTTTTAAAGATAGGTTATAACTTCACAACCTCATACATGGGTATATTAGATTTCTATAATTTTGAAAATCTTCTTGTACTAAAGCTCTTAAATATGGGTTCTTAGAGCAATGAGTTTGCTTATTTATGTTTATAAGAAGTTCATGTGAAGTGTGTACTTTTATTATAATTGTAACTCTCTAAGGGCTTGAAAATGCACTTTTATCATACCAGTTCATCTGAAAAATTGTAAAAATGAACAGATTTCAATTACCTTCATCAGCTTAAATAACTATGGAGAAGTAGTGGAAGATTTTCATGAGGTACACAATCTCATCCTAGAACCTAATAACTATATACTCTTTTACAGATTTTGTAGTTACCCTTTTTTGCTTAATCAATCTTGGTGGCAGCAAAGGGTTTGTTTATGTTCTTGCATCTTAGATTCTGCTGTGTACAAAGCACCTCTCTAGATGGAGTTTCCCAGCTGCCAGAAATTGGAATCATAGACTTTTTGAGCCAGAAGGGCCGTTTCATAGGCAACACCTGGGAACTTGTTAAACATACATTAATAAATTGGGCCGGACCAACTGAATAAAGAACTCCGGAGGTGTGGTCCAGCAATCTGGTTTAGAAAGCCCTCCAGGTGATTCCAGTCCACACTCAAGTTTCAGAATTCCTGACCTGAGTTTCACCCTTTGATTTCTCTTTCTTTTTCGAGACAGAGCCTCCCTCTGTCGCCCAGGTTGGAGTGCAGTGGCGTGATCTTGGCTCACTGCAACCTACGCCACCCTGGTTCAAGCGATTCTCCAGCCTCAGCCTTCTGAGTAGCTGGGATTACAGGCATCTGCTTCCACGCCCAGCTAATTTTTGTATTTTTAATAGAGACGGGGGTTTCACCATGTTGGCCAGGCTGGTCTCGAACTCCTGACCTCAACTGATCCACCTGTGTCGGCCTCCCAAAGTGCTGGAATTACAGGCGAGAGCCACCGTGCCTGGCCTCACCCTTTGATTTCTTGATAAGGAAGCTAGGCCCAAAGAGATTGTCACTAATTAGAGAAAATACTAGAATCTTTTCTAGGTAATTTCTAGAATGATGAAACATCCCAGAGGGAAATTTGTTTATTGGGCTAATTGCTAAGCAGTAGTTGAAAAAATGCTGGGTGGGAATAAGTAATGATGGGGGAAGAGTCTGTCTACCATTTAACTCACCTGATAGGCTTCTTCAAGTTCAACATTATTTTTTGATCTATTGAAGTTTAGTCTGAAAGAAAAGTTTGCTTCATCTAACATTTGTTTTATTCACTTGATTATTCATGTCTTATTCATTGAAGCAAGTTGATGTGTCATTTAAGTAACTACTCCTTTCCATCACTCATGCTCTCAAACTAATGAATCTTAGTGTGCGTGACCCTGCAGCTTTCATTTTTAACAAGCTCCTCACACTTAAGTTTGAGAACCACTACTACAGAAGATGGTTAAAGTGCTTAAGAATAAAACTAGTTGGACTAGACCAACATTTTCAATATCCTTTAATTTAGGTTCCACAGTGAAAACTCATACATTCTGCTAATATATGTATCATGGAGCCAATATAACATTACGGTTTGCTCCAGAAATTTGTAATGATATGGTATTAAAGTGATTTTTTTTTTGAGACGGCGTCTCGCTCTGTCGCCCAGGCTGGAGTGCAGTGGCGCGATCTCCGCTCACTGCAAGCTCCGCCTCCCAGGTTCACGCCATTCTCCTGCCTCAGCCTCCCGAGTAGCTGGGACTACAGGCGCCCGCCACCATGCCCAACTAATTTTTTTTTGTATGTTTAGTAGAGACGGGGTTTCACTGTGTTAGCCAGGATGGTCTTCATCTCCTGACCTCGTGATCCGCCCGCCTCGGCCTCCCAAAGTGCTGGGATTACAGGCGTGAACGACCGCGCGCGCCCGGCCTAAAGTGATTTTTTTTGAAAGTGTAAGTTTCCTCATTATCTTAATGAAAAAAATTCACTGTAGGAGGGCCAAGAGATCACCTGATTAAGAACAGTGTTGAAACAATGGATCTTGTTCTAACTACACAAGTCTAAGATGGTACTGCCTGGAGTCAACTTTGATTTTCCACAGCACAAATAACGGTCATGGCTTCATATCTCAGCAATGGTCAGGAGTTTTAGTTTTTCCAGATTACATTGTGTGGGGTAGTCGGATTTAGAAAAACAAGACACAGTATCTGGAGAATAAAAGCAGAATTACAACTCGGCAAGAGCAAAATTATCTGCCTTGAATTTTTGTAGCACTTAATGTTTTTTCAAGGTGTTTTCACAATAAACGTTGATTTTACCTATGTAACAGCCCTGTGAAGAAGGCAATTACTACAAGCAAAATCGTTTTCAAAATTTTAAATACTGAATCCATGAATAGGAAAAAGGACAGCGAAGTTGATAGCATTACAGAAATGACAGAAAAGGTTGTGAGTGAGGAAGCGAATCGTAGAAATGGCAAACATAAAAGGCTGAGGCCCACGGCACCGCAAACCAGAAGAGAAAGGGGCTAACCTGGCAGGGGAGAACGCCGTTAGTAGGGAAGTGCAAAGAGGCAGGAGCGCAGGAAAGCTGGGGTCAGGAAACTGCAATTCACTGCAACAAAGAGGATGAGGTCAAATTTGAGAAAAATGAAGTCAGGTGGCATTGAAAGCTGCGTGAAAGTTTGTTTTATTCCTGCCCTGTTGAGGTGTGATCTTTCACAGAGGAGGGTCCCAAGAGTGGAGGCTGTGCCCTCCTTCGGCCTCCTGTCAGCAGCAGAGGGACAAAAGCCTCGAGAAGTTCCCCAGGCCGATGACCTCCATGGGGACAGAGCCGAGATGAGTCCCGGAGGGAGCCGGCGGGAAGCCAGCAGAGCAGGGTGGTGTGTTCCCGCCGGGCTAACAAAGGCCGCCGGGAGGTGGGGGCTTCTCCAGCCGCTCCAGGGGCAAGCGGGCGGCGGAAGGGTTAACTGCGCCACCAACTCCCGCACGCACCCCGGCCCCTACCCCGGCCGTCGCTAGGAGACGCCGGAAGTGGGGGAGGGGCCGGCGGCGCGGGCGAGGGTGGGAATCTTTTTCGGGCTCCCGGGGGCGGAGGGAGTGGAGCGCGCGTGCGCGCGCCCGGCCGTCCGTCGCAGCGGTGACCGTCCTCGCAGTCCGTCTGCTCGCGCCCCGCCCCCGTCGCCCCCTCCCCTGTCGCGTGCTGGGGCTGTTTCTCGCTCCTCCCGAGTTACCGCCGCCGTCACCGCCGCTCCTCCTCTCCCGGTCCTGGGTTTCCCTGGCGCTGCGGCCGCCGCTCCCTCTGCGACCTGTATGAGGAGGAGGAGGAGGAGGATGTGAAGATGGCGGAGCTGCAGATGCTGCTGGAAGAGGAAATCCCGGGGGGCCGCCGGGCCCTCTTCGACAGCTACACAAATCTGGAACGGGTGGCCGATTACTGCGAGAACAACTACATCCAGGTGCGAAGCATCCCCCGCTGGGGCGCGTCGGGCCTCGGGGCGGTGAGGGGCGCGTAGGGGGACCCCCGCGTCGGGGGCTGCGCGCCTCGGGGCGTGGGGCCGAGGCCGCCGCGGGGACACGGCCTGGCGGAGCCCCCGATGGGGGTGGGGAGCTGGGTGAGGGCTGGGGCTGGTGAATGGGTGGGAATTCTCGGCTGGAGAAACTGTATTTTTAAAACCTTTTAAAAAGCGGTGAAGCAGTTCTCGGCGTGGTGCGTGTGTCGCGTCCCGCCTCCTCGCCGCTCCCGCCCTCGGCCGCCCCCGCACTCCGCGCGGGTCAGCGTTCCGGATGGCGGAGGGGGCGGAGAGTGGCATTTTCTGTTTGACAGAATCCTGCTCCGCACCTTAGGGTAGGGGTGTCGCGGGTATTGACGGGTTACCTCCATCCCCCAAATTTTGGACGATTTTTAAGTGGCTATCTTGCTGCAAAGTGAAGTGCTTCAGGCTTCAGTTTTCTGTTCCTGTGAATGCTTCAGAAACCCTTAATATTTTATGTTCTAAAGGGGATACGGTAGAAGAGCAGCAGTCTCTTGTTGGAAGTTAATGCCTTTTTTCTCCCTATGGAGAAGGATGATGAGCTGATTCCCCCCTCCTTCCTAGTTCCTTTAGAATAGGCAATTTTCCTAGGGGTGGGAGGAGGACGGACTATGACGGTTTCTTAGAGAGAATTGGGAAGATGAACCTCCTGGTTAAATTTTTTTTTTTTTTTTTTACCGTGATGGATCGTTTGGCACAGGGGCTGATAGTGGTAGCGGCGTGTGTGTGTGGAGGCGGGGGATACTGGATGATATGAGATCCAGCTGCTCCTGGATGAAGCAAAATATTCTGTGGATTAAAAAAAATCTTTCTTTAACAATTACTTGAAAGGATGGCAGGTTAAAATGCACAGTGCAAAATCCAAAATCTTTTTCCTTTTTTTATGGTTATTTTGAATTATGGGTTCTGCCTCCATTTTTTTTTTCTTTCCCATTTAAATTCTCTTGGGATAAAGATGGAAATGGAAGCAATATGTTAAACTGTTTCTTCACAGTCCTTTTTTTTTTTTTTTTTCCTTTTTTCTTGCTCCCACCTCCGTCTCTCCAGGGATCCTTCTTTTTTCTTTTCTTTTTGAGAGACAACCTGGATCTGTAGTCCAGGTTGGAGTGCAGTGGCGCGATCTCGGCTCACTGAAACCTCGGCCTCCTGGGTTTGAGCAATTCTCATGCTTCAGCTTCCCGAGTAGCTGGGACTACAGGCGCCCGCCACCACAGCCGGCTAATTTTTGTATTTTTAGTAAAGATGGGGTTTCACCATGTTGGCCAGACTGGTTTCGAACTCCTGACCTCAAGTCATCCACCCACCTCGGCCTCCCAAAGTGCTGGGATTATAGGCGTGAGGCACCTTTCTTAACATTAGCTATATAGGAAAGCATTTTCATGTCTTAGTGTAAATTTTAAAAAACAGGTGTTACAATTTTATAGGTTCGTAAATTTTGTAATGGCCACATTGTTGATCACGGAAGTGAGATTTCGTTTCATTAGACATACTATTATCTTGTAGACAACATTTGTATTTGAGAATGAACCACTGTATAAACCTGTTTCCTCGAAAGAGGCAGTCGAGTATGGCTACTAGGAAAGGAATGTAGGCAAGATTAATACAAAAAATTACAAATGTCCACTTGTAAGGTACTTTGCTGATACAAGTGGGGTAGAAAAGATTCAGAAGTTCAGGCCTGGGCGATAAGAGTGAGACTACATCTCAAAAAAAAAAAAAAGGTTCAGTTTCTCAATTTTTCGCTAAAATTGAAGGTCTTTTATGGCCTAGAACTGTGTGAGGGGTGGATGGTACATACCTAGTAGGAGAGGCTGATCTTGGAGGAAATTAATACCATGTAGTTAATTTACACTCTCTAGTGCACTGCTGGTACCAAGGAGGACTGGAGGAAGCAATGCTGTTCTGAGGGAATTCACAATCTCTAGTAGAGGCAAAACCTAAAGGAATGAAGTGGTAATTCCATTGCCTTGTGCAGCATATTATGGGGAAAGAGTTGCAGGTCAGAAGAGAAACTGAGGGTGGAAAAGTGGATTGCAGTTATTACCAGTAAGAAAAAATAAACAGATTTCTCTCTCTTTTTTGCAAGATGATTTTTTATTGTAATTTGAAGGTACAAGTTCCTCTTAAGTTATAATTGCTATATAAAGGTAAAAGGATAAGGATTATTAAAGCTGAAAGGCTAAAGGAAGCAGCAGTTGTCTTTTTAAATATTTTATACATTTCCTCCAGTTGAAAAGAGAAAAATATTACTACTATCAGTCTCTATTTTAGCAATGGGACTCAAAATTTAGTGTGGTAACATTTTAAAATTTAAAGCATAAATACTGATTAATATTAATTTAATAGAAATGAACTTATATTTTAAAATAGTTTATTTCTTCAATTTAGCATCTGAAGTGTATTTTACACTTTTTCTTTTTTGATTATCATTTATTTTAGGATGCCTTGGGTATATAATTGGTACACTCTGTCAGGATGATAGCTCTTACATGATTTGTTGGGAAAGCTGATAAATAGACGTGGTGATAGTGGATTTGTGCTGATCCAGCTGTACATTTGGCTGACCAGCAGGGGTTTTGATGCTGCCTAGACCGTGACCAGCAGGGGTTTTGATGCTCCCTGGACCCCGCAGTAGATGAAAGTTAATTCACAGGATCAGTGATCAAATGGTCAATTTAGCCTTTTTTTTTTTTTTTCCTGAGACAGAGTCTCGCTCTGTCGCCCAGGCTGGAGTGTAGTGGCGCGATCTTGATCTCTGCTCACTGCAACTGCTGCCTCTTGGGTTCAAGCGATTCTTCTGCCTCAGCCTCCCGAGTAGCTGGGACTACAGGCGTGTACCACCATGCCTGGCTAATTTTTGTATTTTTAGTAGAGATGGGATTTCCCCATTTTGGCCAGGCTGGTCTGGAACTCCTGGCCTCAGATGATCAACCTGCCTTGGCCTCCCAAAGTGTTGGGATTACAGGTGTGAGCCACCGCACCTGGCCAATTTAGCCTTATAATAGCATCATGTCTTAGCCACTAGCTTGAGTTAACTAGCCCAACACTCATTTTATTGTGTGGAAATGTAATTTTTGCCTATAAAGTAGAAAAAAAATCTGTTTATCATATGTAATAAGTGTTTTTGCTCAGTGTTCTTTTTTTTTTTTTTTTTTGAGACGCAGTCTCACTCTGTCGCCCAGGCTGGAGTGCAGTGGCGTGGTATCTGCTCACTGCAACCTCTGCCTCCTGGGTTCAAGCGATTCTCCTGCCTCAGCCTCCCAAGTAGCTAGGATTACAGGCACGCACCACCACACCCGGCTAATTTTTGTAGTTTTAGCAGAGACAGGGTTTCACCATGTTGGCCAGGCTGGTCTCGAATTCTTGACCTCAGGTGATCTGCCTGCCTTGGGCTCCCAAAATGCTGGGATTACAGGGATGAGCCATCGTGCCTGGCCTGTGTTCTTAAGTAAGTGGTTTTATGCCTAGGAACATCAAAACATTTAAGGTAAATAACATTCTAAATGTGGATTATATGAAAATTGAGCCAAGGAAGGGAAATAATTGTGCTGTCCTGAAAATCATTGTAGTCTGTTTAAATTGTTTGTGTCTTAGGAAAGTACCCTTCAGAGGCTGGGCACAGTGGCTCATGCCTGTAATCCCAGCACTTTGGGAGGCCAAGGTGGGCGGATCACGAGGTCAGGAGATCGAGACCATCCTGGCTAACACGATGAAACCCTGTCTCTACTAAAAAAAAAAAAAAAAAAATTAGCCAGTTGTGGTGGCAGGTACCTGTAGTCCCAGCTACTTGGGAGGCTGAGGCAGGAGAATGGCGTGAACCCAGGAGGTGGAGGTTGCTGCGAGTCAAGATTGTGCCACTGCACTCCAGCCTGGGCGACAGAGCGAGACTCCGTCTCAAAAAAAAAAAAAAAAAAAAGGACCTTTCAGAAATACAATCAGCATTAGGAGTGATCAGATAATTCCTGTATTGAAATACACATACAGACACACACACATACACACACACACAAAATCTACAAATAGAGCAGGGTTGTAAATAGCTGTTTTCTAGGTTACTCATGCAGTTAACATTAGAAATTAAGGCCAGGAGCAGGCTCATACCTGTAATCCCAGCACGTTAGGAGGCCAAGGCCAGTTGATGGCTTAAGCCCAGGAGTTCGAGACCGGCCTGGGAACATGGCAAAACCCCTTCTCTACAAAAAAAAAAAAAAAAAAAAACAACTAGCCAGGCCTGGTAGCATACTTGTAGTCCCACATACTCAGGAGGCTGAGATGGGAGGATCACCTGAGCCTGGGAGGCGGAGGCTGCAGTGAGCCATGATCCCACCACTGCACTCCAGCCTGGATGACAGAGTGAGACTCTGTCTCCAAAAAGATGTTTAAAAATGTTTTTTTGTTTTTTGTTTTTTTTTTTTTGAGATGGAGTTTCGCTCTTGTTGCCCAGGCTGGAGTGTAATGGCACGACTTTGGCTCACTGCAACCTCTGCCTCCAGGGCTCAAGTGATCCTCGTGCCTCAGCCTCCTGAATATTTGGGATTACAGGCACACGCCACCACACCTGTATAATTTTTGTATTTTTAGTAGAGATGGGATTTCACCATGTTGGCCAGGCTGGTCATGAACTCCTGATCTCAGGTGATTGACCCATCTCAGCCTCCCAAAATGCTGGGATTATAGGCGTGAGTCACCATGCCTGGCCTAAAAAAAAATTTTTTTTTTTTTTTTTTTTTTTGAGATGGAGTTTTGTACTTATTGCCCAGGCTGGAGTGCAGTGGTGCGACCTCAGCTCACTGCAACCTTTGCCCCCCGGATTCAAGTAATTCTCCTGCCTCAGCCTCCCGAGTAGCTGGGATTACAGGTGTGTGCCAACACGTCCAGCTAATTTTTGTAGTTTTGGTAGAGATGGGGTTTCGCCATGTTGGCCAGGCTGGTCTCAAACTCCTGACCCCAGATGACCCACCCATCTCGGCCTCCCAAAGTGCTAGGATTACAGGTGTGAGCCACTGCGCCTGGCCCCCTAAGAGTCATTTTTAATAAAAATTTAGATAGTTTCGTTATTCTAACCTCTAGAAAATGGGATAGTCAAAATATTTTTTTCTAAAATATGATAAACAGGTATAACTACAGTTTGCTGATATTTATCAGATTGATTTTATTTCTTGCCTATACAAAGGATTTAGTAGTTGGTAGAGACTTTTTTTTTTGAGATACATGTAAGACCCGTGTGTCTTTTCTTCATTTATTAATATACACATCTAGGCCGGGTGCGGTGGCCCACGCCTGTAATCCCAGCATTTGGGGAGGCCGAGGCAGGCACATCACGAGATCAGGAGATCGAGACCATCCTGGCCAGCATGGTGAAACCACGTCTCTACTAAAAATACAAAAATTAGCTGGGTATGGTGGCGTGTGCCTATAGCCCCAGCTACTTGGGAGGCTGAGGTGGGAGAATCACTTGAACCTGGGAAGCAGAGGTTGCAGTGAGCCAAGATCATGCCATTGCACTCCAGCCTGGGCGACAGAGCAAGACTGTGTCTCAAAAAAAACAAAAATTACACATATAATGCCTAATATGTTTGAAGGTGTCCAGGAATTAAAAATGTTTTGGTTAACTTGGAATCTACGTTTTTACAAATAGAAGAATTTTTATTACAGTGTAGTTGCCTTAATGTTTAGGTAGATGAAATAACTCCCTATTTGTTTTTTTATTATTTTATTTTATTTTTTTGAGACGGAGTCTTGCTCTGTCCCCCAGGCTGGAGTGCAGTGGCGCGATCTCGGCTCACTGCAAGCTCCGCCCTCCGGGTTCACGCCATTCTCCTGCCTCAGCCTCCCAAGTAGCTGGGACTACAGGCGCCCGCCAACACGCCCGGCTAATTTTTTGTACTTTTAGTAGAGACGGGGTTTCACTGTGTTAGCCAGGATGGTCTCGATCTCCTGACCTCGTGATCCGCCCACCTTGGTCTCCCAAAGTGCTGGGATTACAGGCTTGAGCCACCGCGCCTGGCCAACATAACTCCATATTTGTTACTTTCCTGAAATCTGAAAAGCCAACTTATTGATATGTACATTTTTCTTTTTGTTAGATAAAAGTTACTGATTTTTGTGAGTGACAGTTCACATAGATGCATAGTAAAATCTTATTGTTTGGATTAAGAGTAGAATGATCCCATAATATGGATTTACTCAAAAGAGAAGAAATTAAGAATTTACCTTAAATTTTTACCTGAAATATTTTTGAACAATAGGAGACATATTAGTAGCTTTCCTTTTCTTCTCTTAATCAACGTGGATACTCCCAGAGTTCACTAAAACCTTCATGAGAGGTTTACAAGGGGATATTGTCAGTCAATTTCATAAAAAGTAATTACTAAAATGATATAAAGATTTAAAATTTTTATTTAATAAAAATCATTAGAATACATGCTTATTGTTGAAAAATTATTAGAAAATACAAGTAGGTATTATGAAAGAAATAGAAAATTGCCTGATCATCTTGAATATATATCTGGTACTCATACTTTTAAATCTTTTTTGTATGCACAACTATATATCAATATTTTTGTAGAAATGAGTTTATGTTCTATATTCTATATCTTTAAAAGAAACTTTTAAGGATGCTGGGCTTGACTTTCTTTTTAAATGGATGTCATATAGTATATTGGGAGGAGGTTGGTTATATTTATAGGTCGAGTTCTGTATGTTCTTGCAAGTGGGAGAATCTTAAAATACCTAGAATGAAGGAGACAGAGGTCAATTGAGAGTAAGGAGACTGAGTAGAATTTGGGAGACTGAATTCCCCATAGATTAAGATGTCTCAACTCATTTGAAGTTGATCAAGGCTTACCATTCCTCAAGAAATTAGTCCCTAACCCTCAGCAGAGACATTTGGTGAATAGATTTTCAGTGACAAATCAGTCATCCTCAAGACCTTTGACAGGATTGCAAAAACAGGCTAATTTATATTTGAGCCCCTTGCTCTTTTAAACATTTTGTCATTTGTACACTTCCTACACCTTCTTGTCCAAGAAACTTAAGTGACCTCATAATTTCCGTTATTGATCCAAGAAATCCAGTCTCACCTCATTTCGCCCTTCCTTGAAGAGCTTCCTGGTTCAAAATTGTTCTTTACCAAAATAATTAATAAACTGTTCATTTACTTTTTCTTTTTTTTTTCCTTTTTTTTTTGAGATAGAGTCTCACTCCTTCGCCCAGTTTAGAGTGCAGTGGCGTGATCTCGGCTCACTACAACCTCCGGCTCCTGGGTTCAAGCAATTCTCCTGCCTCAGCCTCCTGAGTAGCTAGGACTACAGGCGCGTGTCAGCATACCCAGCTAATTTTTGTATTTTTATCAGAGACAGGGTTTCTCCATGTTGGCCAGGCTGGTCTCGAATTCCTGCCCTCAAGTGATCCACCTGCCTTGGCCTTACACAGTGCTGGGATTACAGGTGTGAGCCATCGTGTCCAGCCTCATTTACTTTTTCTTCTTACCTTGGTGTGGGTAATGTGAGAATGTATGATAGGTTTACTTTATTTAGAGTCATCTTTTCTCACCCAGAGAATAATATATAAACCAAATTGATTTACTTATGTGTAAAATATGTAGTAGAGATTTTTTGAGCATGAGGTGCTTTTGGTGTTACTTTTTCTTTTAAAATGCAGGGAATTTAATAGTATGCAGTTTCAGTGTGTGTAAGGTAATCTTTTGGTGGATGAAATATATTTGGTGGATGAATATGCTGTGATTTGCTTACACCCACCCCAAATCCATTTTGCAGCACCCTACTCACTCTCCAGAGATTCTGGGAAAAAAAAACAATAGAGAAGACAAAGCCAATCTAGACACCATTTGACTCTACCTTGTGAATATTCTGAAAGTTACATTAGGCTAGTTGTAGATTTTTTTTTTTTTTTTTTTTTTTTTTTGAGACAGAGTCTCTGTCGCCCAGGCTGGAGTACAGTGGTGCGATCTCGGCTTACTGCAACCTCTACCTCCTGGGTTCAAGCAATTCTCCTGTCTCAGCTTCCCGAGTAGCTGGGATTACAGGTGCACGCCACCACACCTGGCTAATTTTTGTATTTTTAGTAGAGACGGGGTTTCACCATATTGGCCAGGCTGGTCTCGAACTCCTGACCTTAGGTGATCCGCCCGTCTCGGCCTCCCAAAGTACTGGGATTACAGCGTAAGCCACCGTGCCTGGCCTAGTTGTAGACTTTTGATAGCTTATGGTTGAATTTTTATGGGCTTGGTTAATAGATTGGATTCATGAAGTAGTGTGTAGGGCGACACATTCTATTTTGGATTTTTCATTTACTTTGTGTTTCCTTCCAGATACGAAGCTCCTAGAAGATGGAGTCATTTCTTAAACATTTCTATATTTTCCCATTAGCTGTAGGATGTTCTACATATAGCAGCCACTCATTAAATAGTTGCTGAATATAAGAAATACAGACTTGAATATGCAAGAGCCTATGCACTGAATTATTTTTATTTTGTTACTTTATTTTATTTTATTTATTTATTTTTTTGAGACAGGGTCTCACTCTGTCACTCAGGCTGGAGTGTAGTAGCACGATTATGGGTCACTGCAGCTTGCACTCCCAAGCTCAGTCTTCATACTTCAGCTCCCAAAGTAGCTGGGACTACAGGCTTGTGCCACCATGCCCAGCTAATTTTTTTTGTTGTTGTTGTTAGAAATGGGATCTCACTATGTTGCTCAGGCTGGTCTTGGAACACCTAGGCTCAAGCAATTCTCCTGCCTTGGCTTCCCAAAGTGCTGGGATTACAGCTGTCAGCTGCCATGCCTGCCTTAAATTATTTTACAAGTAGGATATACTTACCTGTAAATTTACCTTGCAAGTTTTTTCCTATTTGATTTTTTGGTGACATTTATGTTCTGTAAAGTTTTGCAGTACTTTTCATATTTGTATAGTTCATGCAAGGAACATAGTTTTGCTTTTTTCTTCTTAAACAAGTAATATACTTTGTAGAAAATTTGGATGATGTAACGGCTTTGTTTTGAATCATTTACAACATGAATTTTTTCTCATTTGATTTTTAAAGTCAGGTTTATTGAGGTTTAATACATATATGGTACAAGTCACCCTTTTTAGGTGTAAAGATTTATGAATTACAATAAACTTACATAGTCATGTAACCACCACAATGTAAAATTTTCCTTGTACCCTCTGTAGTCAGTCCTGTCCCTCCACTACTAGCCTTTGGTAAACACTGATATATTTTCTGTCCCTCTAGTTTTTGCCTTTTCCAGAATGCCATATAAAGGGCATTATATAGTGTGTAGCCTTTTGTGTTTGACTTCTTGGTACTAGAAGTCCTAATACATTTGAAAATCACCAGTGTTATTGTGTTTTGTCAGTACTTTATTCCTTCTTATTACTGAGTTATATTCTAGAGTTTGAAAGAATCATAATTTGTTCATCGGTTCACCAACTGATGGATTTCTGGATTGTTTCTAGTTTTAGGCAGTGGTGAATACGGCTATAAACATTTGTATACAGGTGTTGGTGCAACCTAAGTCTTCACTCTTTTGGGTAAATTTAAGGGAACAGATCCACTATTGTACCCTGGTGACAGTGGATATATCCACATAGGCTGCATAGGCCAGCGCTTGAACTGCGTCTGATCTGAATCTTGGCTGAGCACTTTGTGATCCTCTTGGAATATGAGATTATGGGAAGTTTGTGAGGACCTTATGTGAAGCCCTTTCTCAATCTCTTCATCTGCCGAGGAGGCTGTACATGATAACAGTGCCTCATTACCTCCTGGTTCCGATGAGATGAGGCTCTCTGTTGGTACCCTTTTAGGTAGTAGCTGCAGGCCATAAGACTGTAGTTGCAGCATGGCATTGGCTCCTCCGCAACAGAGTGTCATATCTATGTTGTAGTTACCTGGCTCCTTTTGTTTTGGTATTGCTCTGCACAAGGGCTGTATCTTTTACTACTATTCCTTCTGCTCTCCATGTAAATGGTAGGCTTTCTGAACCTAACAAGCACTTGGGCAGGTCTATCACATTGCCTTCTCTTTGTCTTGACAATAAATATCTAATAGTGGGATTATTACCATATGGTAAATGTACGTTTAGTTTTATACAAATTGCCAAACTCTTTTCCAAAAACGATGTACCGTTTTGCATTCCCACCAGCAAAGATCCAGTTGTTCTTCATCTTTGTCAGCATTTGGTTTTGTCAGGTTTTAAAATTTTAGCTATTCTGTTGTTAGTGTTGTCTCAAAGGCCATATATGACAAGCCCACAACTAACATCATACTCAGCCATGAAAAGTTGAAACCTTTTCCTCTGAGATCAGGAATAAGACAGTGGTGCCCAATATCACTAGTTCTATTTAATCAAGTACTGCAAAGTACTAGAAGTCCTAGCCATCCAGTTAGGAGAGAAAAATAAATAAAAGGCATCAAAATTGGAAGAAGTTAAATTGTCTCTGCAAATGACATGATCCCTTATGTATACAAAACCCTAAAGACTCCACCAAAAGACTGTTAGAATTAACAAATTTAGTAAAGTTGTAGGAGACAAGATCAACATACAAAAATCTGTGTGTTTCTACATATTAACTACAAACGATCTGAAAAAGAAATTAAGAAAACATTTCCATTTGTAATAGCAGCAGAAAGAATAGAATACTTAGGAATAAATTTAACCAAGGAGGTGAAAGATCTGTACACTAAAAACTATAAGACGTTTTTGAAAGTAATTGAAGAAGATGCAAATAAATGGAAAGATATCCCGTGCTCATGAATTGGAAGATTTGATATTGTTAAAATGTCCATACTACACAAAGCCATCTACAGATTTAATTCAATCTCTATCAATATTCCAATGGCATTTTTCACAAAAATAGAAAGACCCTAAAAGTCGTAGGAAACCACAAAATACTTTGAATAGCCAAAGCAGATTTGAGTAAGAACAAAGTTGGAGGTATCATACTTCCTGATTTCAAACTATATTACAAAGCTATAGGCCTGGCATGGTGGTTCATGCCTGTTATCCCAGTACTTTGGGAGGCCGAGGCAGCCAGATCACCTGTCAGGAGTTCAAGACCAGCCTGGCCAGCGTGGAGAAACCTCATCTCTACTAAAAATATAAAAATTAGCTGGGCATGGTGGCACACGCCTGTAGTCCCAGCTACTCAGGAGGCTGAGTTGGGAGAATCACTTGAACCCAGGAAGTGGAGGTTGCAGTGAGCTGAGATCATGCCACTGCATTCCGTCCTGGGTACTGGCATAAAAGACATGTAGACTAATGGAACGGAATAGAGCCCGGAAATGTACCCACATCTGTGCAGTCAACTAAGCTTTGATAAAGGCACCAGGTACACAATGGGGAAAGGATAATTCAGTAAATGGTACTGGGAAAACTATATCCACATGCAAAAGAATGAAATTAGATCATTGTATCACACACACAAATTAGCTAGAAATGGATTAAAGACTTAAATGTAAGATCTGAAATTTTAAAACTCTTTGATATGGGTCAGATGTTTGTTCCCTTCAAATCTCTTGTTGAAATGTGATTCCCAGTGTTGGAGGTGGGTCTTGGTGGGAGATGATTGAATTATGGGGGCAGATCCCTCATGAGTGGTGTAGCACCATCCCCTTGGTGATCAGTGAGTTCTCGCTTGGTTCACGTGAGAACTGGTTGTTTAAAATTAGTCTGGGAGCCCCCCCACCATGTGACATGCTGGCTCCACTTCTGCCATGATTACACCTCACCAGAAGTACGTGCCAGCACTGTGCTTTGTGTAAAGCCTGCAGAACCAAGAGCCGATTAAACCTCTTTTCTTTATAAATTACCCAGCCTCAGGTATTCCTTCATACGATCATAAGAATGGATTGATACACTCCTAGAAGAAAACATAGGGGAAAAAGCTCCTTGATACTGGTCTTGACAATGGTTTTTATGAATATGACACCGAAAGCACAGGCAACAAAAGCAAGAAAAGATGAGAGTGACTACATCAAACTAAAAGGCTTCTGTACAGCAAAGGACACAAAATGAAAAGGCAATTTATGGAATGGGAGAAAATGTGCAAACCATACATCTATCTGATAAGGGGTTTATATTTGTGTGTGTGTGTGTATGTGTGTATATATATAAAGGATTCATACAACTTAATAGCAAAAAACCAAATAACCAGATTTTAAAAAGACCTAAGTAGACATTTTTCAAAGAAGACACACAGATGTCCAACAGGTATGTGAAAATGTGCTCAACATCACTAATCATTAGGGAAATACGAGTCAGAACAAAAAGGAGCTATCACCTCACACCTGTTAGGATGGCTATTAAAAGAGAGATAAGTGTTGGCAAGCAGGTGGAGAAAAGAGAATCCTTGTATGCAGTGAGAATGTAAATTGGGACAGCCGTTATGAAAAACTGGTTCCTGCCGGGCACGGTGGCTCATGCCTGTGATCCCAGCACTTTGGGAGGCCGAGGCAGGCAGATTACCTGAGGTCAGGAGTTGAAGACCAGCCTGGCCAATATGGTGAAACCCTGTCTCTCCTAAAAATAAAAAAATTAGCTGGGCATGGTTGGCAGGTGTCTGTATTCCCATCTACTCCAGAGGCTGAAGCAGGAGAATTGCTTTAACCTGGGAGGCAGAGGTTGCAGTGAGCTGAGATCACGCCACTGCATTCCAGCCTGGGCAACAGAGCAAGACTCCGTCTCAAACAAACAAACAAAAAAAAACCCAGTTCTCCCTAAAATTAAAAACAGGACAAACATACAATCCCACTTCTGGGTATATATCCCTAGGGAATGAAATCATTATCTCAAAGAGACATCTGCACGCCCATGTTCATTTCAGCATTATTCATGGTAGCTAAGATATGGAAACAACCTAAGTGTCAGTGGATGAATGGATGAAGAAAATGTGTACTGTATGCACAGTTCTCCCTCAGTCTACATGGGGCATTGGTTCTAGGACCCCCAAGTATACCCAGATCTGCATATACTCAAATCCTGCAGTCACCCTTGTGGAACGCGTGTATATGAAAAGTCATCTGCCCATCTGTATATGTGGATGAATACTGTATTTGTTTGAAAATAATCTGTATATTGGACCCACACAGTTAAAGGGTCAACTGCATATGTAATAGAATATTATTCAGCCATAAAAAGAAGGAAACCCTGCTATTTGTGACAACATGGATGAACCTGGAGAACATTATGGTAAGTGAAATAAGCCAAGCACAGAAAGACAAATACTGTATGATTTCACTTATATGAGGAATCTAAAAAGTTGAACCCATAGAATGAAGCAGATAATAGAATGGTGTTTGCCAGGGGCCGTTGGGAGGTGGGGAGAAATGGGGAGATGTTAGTCACAGGGCACAAACTTGTAGTTACAGGATGAATGTGTTTTGGGGGTCTAATGTACTGTGTAGTAACTATAGTTAATAATATCGTATACTCGAAATTTACTAAGTCAGTAGTTTTTTTTTTTTTTTTTTTTGATACAGCGTCTTGTTCTGTTACCCAGGCTGGAGTACAGTGGCATGATCACGGCTCACTGCAGCCTCACCTCTCCAGGCTCGAGTGATCCTCCCACCTCAGCCTTCCGAGTAGCTGCGACTATGTGTGTGTACCACCACACATGGCTAATTTTTGTAGTGACGGGGTTTCACCCTGTTGCCCAGGCTGGTCTCGAACTCCTGGGCTCTACCCATCCACCCACCTTGGCCTCCCAAAGTGCTGGGATTACAGGTGTGAGCTACCATTTGCCTGGCCAGAGTAGATTTTAAGTGTTGCCCACTCCCCGCCCCCACCAAAGATAATCAAGAAATGATTATCTTGATTGTGATAACCATTTTACAGTTTATATGTGTATCATGTCATCATGTTGTACACTTTAAATATATATAGTTTTTGTCAGTTATACCTCAGCAAAGCTGGAAAAAAAACCCCAAAGCAAACTGAACCAAAACAATATTGCCTGCAAGCCACAAACAATCAGCATCTAGCCTTGCCATCATCTCCTGTTACACTCCTATACCCTTCTTTGTTCACTCAACTTCAGCCACTTTGGCTTCCTTTTCTTGAACATACCAGGCATACTTCTGCCTCAGGGCCTTTTTACTTTGTACTTGTTATGCACTTTGCCAGGAGTACTCTACTCCAAGATAGTTGCATGATTGATTCTTTTACTTTCTTTCAAGCTTTTGCTGATCACGTTCTTGATGACCCCTTCCTGGCTACTCTGTGTAAAATTATAACATACTCCTGCCCCTTGCTCACTCTCCCTTTGCTTATACTTATCTTTCCATGCTTTTTTTTACGCCTACATATTTTCTCTGAACATACATTGTTTCTTATTTATTTGTGTGTTTTCCCTCCCTGGTATGTGAGGGCAGAGATTTTTTTTTTTTTTTTTGAGACGGAGTCTTGCTCTGTCCCCCAGGCTGGAGTGCAGTGGCGCGATCTCGGCTCACTGCAAGCTCCGCCTCCCGGGTTCACGCCATTCTCCTGCCTCAGCCTCCTGAGTAGCAGGGTCTACAGGTGCCCGCCAACACGCCCGGTTAATTTTTTGTATTTTTAGTAGAGATGGGGTTTCACCATGTTAGCCAGGATGGTCTCGATCTCCTGACCTCGTGATCCGCCCGCCTCAGCCTCCCAAAGTGCTGGGATTACAGGCTTGAGCCACCGCGCCCGGCCAGAGATTTTTGTCTCTTAATCATTTCCAGTACCTGGAACAGTGCCCAGCACAAAATAGGCACTCTGTAAATATTTGCTAAATGAGCGAATTAGATCTTTTCTAGTAAGCATTACAAAATGTCAGAGGGCAGTGAAATAAATTAGTTTTGGGCCAGGTGCAGTGGCTCACTCCTATAATCCTAGCACTTTGGGAGGCTGAGGCAGGCAGATTGCCTGAGCTCAGGAGTTTGAGACCAGCTTGGCCAACGTGGCAAAACCCCATCTCTACTAAAAACAAACAAAAATATTTATCCGGGTTTGTTGGTGTGCACCAGTAGTGCCTCGGGAGGCTGAGGCACGAGAGTTGCTTGAACCCGGGAGGCAGAGGTTACAGTGAGCCTGGATTGCACCACTGCACTCCAGCCTGGGCAACAGAGTAAGACTCCATCTCAAAAAAAAAAAAAAAAAATTAGTTTTGCAAATTTGAAGAGTTGATAGATTTATGCTCTGGAAAATGAAAGTTGGCAAATACTTTTTATTTGTCCAGAATATTTAATGTAGATATGGCCAACAGAATTGACACTAATATTCCACATATGGTTGGTGCTTTAGGGTTAAGTAGTTTATTTACAGTTACTTAGTGCAGGACTTACTCGATAGCGGAAGCTCATCAAATGTCTGAACTGATCTACAGCTTCCTGGGAGGTATAAGCAAGGGAGATAGTCCTATTATAACAAATTAGATGAGTCAACTCAAGTTTACCTCTGACTCTGCTAAACTAAAATTCTGTGAAGAGAGGAATTATGTTCATTTTTTTTTTGCCTGTTATGTCCTCATTTCTTAGTGTTCAATAAATTTTCGTTGAGTAAAATG
The DNA here is from genome assembly GCF_009828535.3 of Hylobates moloch. Taxonomy (NCBI): domain Eukaryota; kingdom Metazoa; phylum Chordata; class Mammalia; order Primates; family Hylobatidae; genus Hylobates; species Hylobates moloch. Next base: position 38,732,144 of record NW_026652276.1, on the reverse strand, counting down.
AACTTATGACTCATACCATTTATTTTATTATATTTTTTTCCTTCCTGGTCATTCAAAAATATTTATTGAGCATCTTTCCATTCTGTGAGGTCAGTGGTAAGTAGCTCATGGACCAAGTCTAGTTCTGTTACCATTTTGATTTCTATGAAGAACCTTTGTTGTAAATTTTGAATTAATGGAGTTGAACTGCGTATAATATGGGACCGTTTTTTTGTTTTCCTTGCCGTTTTGTGGCCTTACCCACTTATCTGTTGACGACTTTGAATAAAGGCAAGGAGATAGGTTGTTACGAACCTACGAAACAAAGTTGAATAGGGGAAGCCACCAAGGGATGCCAGCTTCTTTCAATATGTAGTACCACAAGTCTTCTGCCAGCAGATAGTGCTTAAATAGTGATTACTTGTCTCCCTCAAAACCTTTTATTTATTTATTTTTGAGACAAGGTCTCACTCTGTCATCCAGGCTGGAGTGCAGTGGTGTAATGTCAGCTCACTGCAGCCTCTGCCTCCTGGTCTCAGGCACTCCTCTTGCCTCAGCCTCCTTAATACTACTGCTGGGATTACAGGTGCGTGCCACCGTGCCTGGCTAATCTCCCTCAAAACCTTTTATTCTGAATCTAGAAGAGCAGGCTAGGTCGACAAAAAAATTTAAATTGCTTGGCTTGATATAATACCTATACACACACACACCTCACTGTTTTTGAGAGAAAAGGAAGTTTAAATTTATTGACATGAAATTTATATTATTTCTAGTTTTTTAATCATTCACGCATTTGTTTATAATGTATTAGCATGCATAATTATGAATTTTATTCACGTGTAAATAGTACAGTCTGTACCGTTAACAAAAGACCATGAGATCTGTGGAAGAAGAAAAAGGAGAGCTTTATTTCCTATAGAGGATTACAGCCTGCAGATTGGGAAGTGGAGCCTCCGGCCAAAACCAAAAGCAAGCACCTGGGGAGGCTGAGGCAGGTGGATCATGTGAGGTCAGGAGTTTGAGACCAACCTGGCCAACATGGTGAAACCTTGTCTCTACTAAAAATACAAAAATTAGCTGGATGTGGTGGCATGCATCTGTAGTCCCAGCTACTCGGAAGGTTGAGGCAGGAGAATCGCATGAACTCGGGAAGCGGAGGTTGCAGTTAGCTGAGATTGTGGCACTGCACTCTAGCCTGGACGACAGAGCGAGACTCCGTCTCAAAAAACAAAAAAATTTAATGTTAGCAGGTTAGTTTGTGGTACAAACATATGTGCATGTAATGACAAGGCATTATATTCCAGGTTTTTTTTCCTTCTTTTGAAATGAGTGATTAAAGATCGAATTTCTAGGACTATTTATTTCTTTATTTTTGAAATAGAGATGGGGTTGCTCAAGCTGAGCTCCCAACTCCTGACCTCAAAGACATCCTCCTGCCTGGGCCTCCCAAAGTGTTGAGATTACAGGTGTGAGCCACTGTGCCCAGCACTTCAGAGTTATTAATGAGGTTTAAAAACATGTTTTTAGAAGTAGATTTAAAGCTCTCTGATTAATTGAGATTGGTTTAAGACTATTTGATGTTATTTGCATATAGGCTCTTTTGACAAAAATATGTTAATTAAATCATGTCCTCTTTGGCCACTAATCAGGTCCCCTTTCTGCCTTTCCAAAAGTAACAGTTTTTGTCCAAGTTAGTTAAAACACTATTTCTTGGTGTATGTGGTGGCTCACACCTCTAATCTCAGCACTTTGGGAGGCCGAGGTGGGAGGATTGCTTGAGCCCAGGAGTTTGAGACTAGCCTTGGCAAAAAGATGAGAGACACGCCGTCTCTACAAAAATTAGGAAATTAGCTGGATATAGAGGTGTATGATGGTGTCCCAGCTACTTGGGAGGCTGAGGTGGGAGGATTGCTTGAGCTCAGGGTTGGAGGCTGCAGTGACCCTTGATAGTGCTTGAAATGTCAAATGTTACTATTCATTTATATATTTCCATTTGGTTCTTACTCCTTGGTAAAGCTTTGCACTTAAACTTTGTTTAGAGACAGTCTTATTGAGCAGCATAAGCTCTACCATCTTACAATTATAAGAAAAGACTATAGGCCATTAATAATATTCATAGAAAGGAAACTTAATCTTTAATAATAAAACCCCAGCAATGCCAGTAATTGCTTTAAAGTACTAATGGTGTATTTCCTGATGAAAAAATCAAGAACAATATCATTTTTAAATAAAAATTTTTTTCCTTTTTTTTGAGACAGAGTCTCTTGCTCTGTTGCCCAGGTTGGAGTGCAGTGGCATGATCACGTCTCACTGCAGCCTCTGCCTCCTGGGTTCAAGCGATTCTTCTGCCTTAGCCTCCTGAGTAGCTGTGATTACAGGCGACTGCCGCCACACCTGGCTAATTTTTGTATTTTTATTTTTATTTTTTGAGATGGAGGTTTGCTGTTATTGCCCAGGCTGGAGTGCAATGGCGTGATCTTTAGAGGTTAAGCCAGCTGGGCTTCTGGGTTGGGTGGAGACTTGGAGAATTTTTCTGTCTAGCTAAAGGATTGTAAACACACCAAACAGCACTCTGTGTCTAGCCAAAGGTTTGTAAATGCACCAATCAAAACTCTGTCTCTAGCCAAAGGTTTGTAAACGCACCAATCAAAACTCTGTGTCTAGCTAAAGGTTTGTAAATGCACCAATCAGCACTCTGTAAAAATGGACCAATCAGGACTCTGTGTCTAGCTAAAGATTTGTAAGAGCACCAATCGGCACTCTGTAAAAAGCACCAGTCAGCGCTCTGTGTCTAGCTAAAGGTTTGTAAATGCACCAATAAGCACTCTGTAAAAACGGACCAATCAGTGCTCTGTAAAATGGACCAACCAGTGCTCTGTAAAATGGACCAATCAGCAGGACGTGGGCATCACAAAATAAGGGAATAAAAGCTGGCTACCCCAACCCGCCGGGGTCCCCTTCCATGCTGTGGAAGCTTTGTTCTTAGGCTCTTCCCCAGTAAATCTTGCTGCTGCTCACTCTTTGGGTCTGCACTACATTTATCAGCTGTACCACTCACCTTGAAGGTCTGCAGCTTCACTCCTGAAGCCAGTGAGACGATAAACCTATCGGGAGGAACAAACAACTCCAGACACGCCATTTTAAGAGCTGTAACGCTCACTGCGAAGGTCTGCGGCTTCACCCTGAAGTCAAGTGAGACCACAAACCCACTGGAAGGAAGAAACTCCAGACACATCTGAACATCTGAAGGAACAGGCTCCGGACACACCATCTTTAAGAACTGTAACATTCACCGCGAGGGTCCGCGGCTTCATTCTTGAAGTCAGCGAAACCAAGAACCCACCCGAAGGAACCAATTCCGAACACAATCTTAGCTCACTGCAATCTCCGCCTCCTGGGTTCAAGCGATTCTCCTGCCTCAGCCTCCCGAGTAGCTGGGACAACAGGCGCCCGCCACCATGACGGCTAATTTGGTATTTTTAGTAGAGATGGTGTTTCACCGTCTTGGCCAGTCTGGTCTCGAACCCCTGACTTCAGGTGATCCACCCACCTCGGCCTTCCAGAGAGCTGGGATTACAGGCGTGAGCCACCGCGCCCAGCCCTAATTTTTGTATTTTTAGTAGAGATGGGGTTTCACCACATTGGCCAGGCTGGTTTCAAACTCTTGACCTCAAGTGATCTGCTGGCCTCGGCCTCCGAAAGTGCTGGGGTTACAGGCGTGAGGCACTGTGCCCAGCAGTATTTTCTTTTTTAATCAGATGAGTTTTGCTTTTGACAAAAATTTGCTTCTGGCCGGGCACGGTGGCCCACGCCTGTAATCCCAGCACTTTGGGAGGCCGAGGCGGGCAAATCACCTGAGATCAGGAGTTTGAGACTAGCCAGGACAACGGTGGTGAAACCCTGTCTCTACTAAAAATACACAAACACACACCCCCCCAAAAAAACTGAGGCAGGAGAATCGCTTGAACCCGGGAGGTGGAGGTTGCAGTGAATGGAGATCATGCCATTGCACTCCAGCCTGGGTGACAGAGAGAAACTCCATCTCAAAAAAAAAAAAAAAAAAAAAAAAAAAAAAATTGCTTGTAATTCTATGTTGATTCCAAGTAAGATTTCAGAATAGTAAGCTATTTCCCAACTATTTAAATCTTTGAGGATTTTATTGTTGCAGATGTGCAAACAAGATAGATCTACCGGATGCTACTTTGGTATCTGGTATCTTTTTCAGGTTTTTGCTAACAACCACAAAATACTATTTTTTTTTGTTTGTATATTAGAGGAAAATATTTATGCAGCTTGGGAATATATGGGACTAATAAGCATGTGTATCACCAGTGTGTATGATACCATATTACTGCCTGAATGAACACATCAGCTATAAGAAGGAAGGTGAGAATTTGAGAAATACTGGTCTGTGTTTTGGGTTTATCCATTACTGGAGTTGCACGTTTTCCCTTGTCATAATTCCTGTAGCTTTTAGCTCTTCTTTATTGTCCGTTGAGTTGAATTAACTCTTTCTCCGCCACCACATTTAACTCTAGGGAATGTAAACTTGTGCTGTTCTCTTCCTCATTCCATGTTTCTGTTGTCTTTTAGTTAACATCTTGTCTTTAAGGGGAATGAATTAATTTCTTTAAGCGAAGTGAATTAAATACTTTGAGGGAAATAGGAAAAAGAGAGCAGGGACAAAATAATAAACCTGTGGCCAAAAGGAGGGGATGTATGATGAAATGTCATTCCTTTATTTTGTCTTATATTCTTGCAGTGGTAGCTGTTAAAATGGATCCAGTAGACCTTAAACCTAGGCCCTTGTTTGTGCTGCCCTACTTCATGTGCTGTAGTGCATTTTAAAATTTATTCAGCCATTCATTTCTTATAACTTGAATTTGTTATAATTTTGTATAGTTTTTCCTTATTTAGGAAGGACTTTGTGTTCTTGCATGAGTTTCATATAATAGAGTTTGAAACTAAGCTATTAGAATATGATGATTGCCCTAACATGTGCATCAGGTACTTTTTTGTGTTGTAGTTGGTTTTATTGGAGCCATTGCATGTCCTAACAGGGTAATGAGTGATCATACAGAAAGCAAGGAAGTGATAGGTTTGGTCTCTGGTCAAACCATAGAAGTGAGTTGAGTAATTCATTTTTGCTCTATTTTTCCATCTGAAAATGGGAAGGATGATATCCTGACTCCCAGTTTATGCAAGTTTTGTTCGTAGATAAAGGTGCACTGCTTTTCAACTAATCTTTTGTTCTTTTGTGTGAAATTTCTGGTGGCATAGGAATTTAGAAAGAAATCAGTAAACTTGTGATTCTTGTTATGAAGATACTTCTAGCATGTAGTAGCTAGTACATGTAGCATGTAGTAAATGGCATGATGACATTACCACCCAAGGAAAATGTGCAGTGGAAACTCATGGTTCAATTTGACAAGACGTTTATCAATCTCCACCATGTGCCAAGCCTTTCTGGGCAGCTGAGATGAGAGATAGCAAAATAGTTTCTGTTTTAGAGAACAGGAAATAGAAATGATATAAGGATTGAGATATTTTTATAATACTGTAGGTTTATTCTGCACGGGCAAACTGTATTATACAACACATAACTGTTATGACACTTAGGTTTCCAACTGGGAAATTGTAGTTGCTTGTTTAGTTATTGGGTCTTGGTAATGGCTTTTTGGTTTGGCAGTTTGTCTAAGGCCTGGCAGTTGTTTCAGGAACATTTACATGTAGGATTAACCTTTTGTAATGTTTTCAGAATCCTGCAGTTTCAATGCTTTCTAGATATTTAGGATTTGATCATTAGCCAGGTGATAAATAAAGCATGAAAAAAATGATTTGGGCTGGGCGCAGGTGGCTCATGCCTATAATCCCAGCACTTTGGGAGGTGAGGTGGATGGATCACTTGAGGTCAGGAGTTCGAGACCAGCTTGGCCAACGTGGTGAACCCTCGTGTCTACTAAAAATACAAAAATTAGCTGGGCATGATGGCGGGTGTCTGTAATCCCAGCTACTTGGGAGGCTCAGGTAGGAGAATCGCTTGAACCCGGGTGGCGAAGGTTGCAGTGAGCAGAGATCGTGCCAGAGCGAGACTCTGTCTCAAAATAATAATATTTTATGTGAAAATAAATGTAATAAAGGTTCAGCTTAGTATTTCAAAGTTCATTTATTCCTAGGGAGTAATAGTTCCCACATTAAACATGAAGAGTTTTTCAAAACTCAGTGATCATTCTAATTGATATGAAGCATGCAGGAGGTCATTAGCTTAAGATGCAATGGTGGAAAACGTGCGTAATTTATATACAAGCCTTTTTACATGATGCAGCTATGAAAGAGTTATTTTTCATATGGTCAATTATATGTTGACAGGATAATTAAAAGTAGATTTATAAGCCAAAATTTAATGATAGTTAAGTTAATGGAAATTTTCCCTCAATTAAAAACATTCAACAATAATGTAATATCACCCCACCTGGGTGAAATGAGGAGTTTATTTTCTCTTGCTATTTTTTTAATAGGCTTTACTTTTTAGAGCAGTTTTAAGTTTACACTGTGAAATTGAGAAGAAGGTACAGAGATTTCTCATGTATTTTCTTCTTCCCATCACATATGTACAGCTGCCTCAGTTATTAACATCCTTCTCCAGAGTGGTACATCATTACAATTGATGAATCTACACATCGTTATCACCCCAAGTTTCTTGTATTTTTAATTAAAAATTTTTTTAAAAAATAGTACAAAGCCCCCTGAACCTTGCTGAAGTTTTTTTTTTTTTTTTTTTGAGACAGGGTTTCACTCCCATTGTCTAGGCTGGAGTGCAATGGTGTGATCTCGGCTCACTGCAGCCTCTACCTCCTGGGTTCAAGTGATTCTCCTGCTTCAGCCTCCTGAGTAGCTGGGATTACAGGCATGCACCACTGCACCCGAGTAATTTTTTTTTTTTGTATTTTTTTTAGAGGTGGGCTTTTGCCTTGTTGCGCAAGCTGGTCTCCAACTCCTGAACTCAAACAATCTGCCTGCCTTGGCTTCCCAAAGTGCTGGGGTTACAGGCATTAGCCTCTGAACCCAGCTGGTGCCCTATCACTCTTGAACACTTTAGTGTGTTTTTTCCACAAACAAGAATGTTTTCCTGATTAATCACAAAATAGTCATAACAATCAGGAAATAATATTGATATATTTCCACTGTCTAATCCTGAAGTCTCCATTAACATTTTGCCATGTTTTCCAGTGATATCCTTTCTTTTTTTTTGAGGTGGAGTTTTGCTCTTGTTTCCAGGCTGGAGTGCAATGGTACAATCTTTGCTCACTGTAACCTCCGCCTCCCAGGTTCAAGCGATTCTTCTTCCTCAGCCTCCCGAGTAGCTGGGATTACAGGCACGTGCTACCACACCTGGCTAGTTTTTGTATTTTTAGTAAAGACAGGGTTTCACCACGTTGGTCAGGCTGGTCTCGAACTCCTGACCTCAGGTGATCTGCCTGCCTTGGCCTCCCAAAGTGGTGGGATTACAGGTGTGAGCCACTGTGCCTGGCTGTTCATTTTTTTTTTTATGGCTGAATAATATTCTAGTACATAAATAATACCACATTTTGTTTACCCATTTGTCAGTTGATTGACATTCTGATTTTTCCACCTTTTGCCAATTATGAATAATAACATATAACATTATAAATATTCATGTACAAGTTTTTGTGTGGACATATGTGCTCGTTTCTTTGGGGTTTATACCTAAGAGTAGAATTGCTGGATCATATGGTAACTGTATATTTAACCGTTTGAGGAACTGCCAGCCTGTTTTCCCAGGTAGTTGCACTATTTTACATTTCCACCAGCAGTGTGTGAGGGTTCCAGTTTCTCCACATTGTTGTCAGCATTTATGGACTGTGTCTTTATTTTATTTAAATTCAATTAAATTTTTTGAGACAGAATCTCACTGTCACCTAGGTGGGAGTGCAGTGGTGCTATCTCGGCTCACTGTAACCTCTGTCTCCTGGATTCAAGCCATTCTCATGCCTCAGCCTTTTGAGTAGCTGGGATTATGGGTATGCATTACTATGCCCGGCTAATTTTCGTATTTTTAATAGAGACGAGGTTTCACCGTGTTGGCCTGGCTGGCCTCGAACTCCTGACCTCAGGTGATCCCCCCCCACCTCGTGACCAACTACGCCTGGCCAGTGGTCTCTTTTTTTTTTTAAGAGACAGGGTCAGTCTCTGTCACCCAGGCTGGAGTGCAGCGGCATGATCATAAGCTCACTGTAATCTGGAACTCATGGGCTCAAGCAAGCCTCCAGCCTTAGTCTCCCAAGTAGCTAGGACTAGAGGTAGACACTACCACATCTGGTTACTATTTTTTCTTTTTCTTTTTTTTTTTTTTTTTAAGATGAAGTCTTAATCTGTCGCCCAGGCTAGAGTGTAGTGGCGTGATCTCGGCTCACTGCAATCTCTGCCTCCCGGGTTCAAGCAATCTTCCTGCCTCAGCCTCCCAAGTAGCTGGGATTACGGGTGCCCACCACTGTGCCCAGCTAATTTTTATATTTTTATTAGAGACGGGGTTTCACCATCTTGGCCAGGCTGGTCTCGAACTCCTGACCTTGTGATCCACCCGCCTCTGTCTCCCAAAGTGCTAGGATTATAGGCATGAGCCACTGTGCCTGGCCTTTTCTTTGTTTTTGTTGTGTGTTTTGTGTGCGTACGTGCGTGTGTGTGTGTGTGTGTATGCATACTTTTAGGTGTTATATCTAAGAAACTATTGCCTAATCCAGAGTCTCTGAAGATTTTCTCCTAGGAGTTTTATAGTTTTAGCTCTTACATTTAGATCTTTGATCCATTTTGAGTTAATTTTTGCATATGTTGTAAAGTAGGGGTTCATATTTACTCTTTTGCATGTCACTATCCAGTTGACCCAACACCATTTGTTTAAAAGTCTTTTCTTTCCCTCGTTGAATTGTTTTGGCATCTTTGTCAAAAATTACCCATAAATGTACAGTTTTATTTCTGGACTCTGAATTCCATTGATATATATGTCTATCTGTATGCCAGTACTTCAGTGTTTTTATTACTGTACTTTTATAGTTTTAAAATTGTGATGTGTGTATCTTCTACCTTTGTTCTTCCGTTTCAGGATTATTTTGGCTATTCTATAGCCCCTGAATTTCCATATAAATTTTAGGATCATTTGTTAATTTCTGCCACAAAGGCAGCTGGGATTTTGACAGTAATTATATTGAATCTGTCGATAAACTTGGGGAGCCATCTTAATGATAGTAACTTTTCTGATCCATGAACATGGATGTCTTTTCATTTACATCATCTTAAAATTTCTTTCAATGATGTTTTGTAGTTTTCAGTGTTTAGTTTTTTTTTTTTTTTTCCTTTAGAGATGGGGTCTTGGTATGTCATGCAGGCTGGAATGCAGTGGTGTGATCATAGCTCACTGCAGCCTTGAACTCCTGTACTCAAGTGATCATCCTGCCTCAGTCTCCCAGTTGTCTGGGACTACAGGTGCGTGCTACTGGGCCCGGCTGATTTTCGTATTTTTTGTAGAGCCAGCATCTCACTTCATTGCTCAGGCTGGTCCCAAACTCCTGGCCTCAAGCAATCCTCCCACTGTGGCCTCCCCAAGTGCTGGTATTGCAGGAATGAACTACCGCATCCAGCCAGTTTTCAGTGTTTCAGTCTCGTACAGTCATGCGCAGCATAATGATGGACAGCATATATGATGGTGGTCCCATAAGATTATAACAGAGCTGAAAAATTCCTAACACCTAGTGACATGGTAGCCGTCCTAATGTTGTAGCACAATGCGTTACTCTTGTGTTTGTGGTGATTCTGGTGTAAACAAACCTACTTCGCTGCCAGTCATTATAGAAGAGCAAAGGCGGAAGACACACACATCACAATTTTAAAACTGTGAAAGTACAATAATAAAGACACTGTGCTACTGGCATACAGATACACATATAGATGTAGCAGCTGGTTTTCCAGGCTGGGTGCAGTGCTGCCCCCATGCCTATAATCCCAGCTTTTTGGGAGCCCGAGATGGAAGGACTGCTTGAGTTCAGGAGTTCAAGGTTACAGTGATAATAATAAAGATTATTACTGGTATATGTATTTATGATATTGTACTTTTTATTTTAGAGTTTACTCTTATTAAAAAAAAAAGTTAACTGTAAAAGAGTCTCAGGCAGTCCTTCAGGAGGATTCCAGATGAAGGCATTGTTATCAGAGGAAATGACAGCTCCGTATGTGTTACTGCCCGTGATGACCTTCCAGTGGGACAAGATGTGGAGGTGATGTGACAGTGATATTGATGATCCTGACTCTGTGTAGGGTTAGGCTAATATGTGTGTGTCTTGGTTTTTAACAAAAAAAGTTAAAAAAGAAAAAAAATTAAAAATAGAAAAAAGAGAAAAGGATATAAAGAAAAAAATTTTGTACAGCTGCATACTGTATTTGTTATTACAACAGTCAAAAGTTTATAAAGTAAAAATTACAGTAAAGGTTAATTTATTATTGGAGAGAGAAAATTTAAGAAATAAATTTAGCATAGCATAAGTCCACAGTGTTTTTAAAGTCTACAGTACTGTACAGTAATGTCCTAGGCCCTCCTATTACCCAGACATCTTCTAGTCCTGTAAGCTGCGTTCATGGTAAGTGCCCTATGCGAGTATACCATTTTTTATCTTTTATGCTGTGTTGTTACTGTACCTTCTCTATGTTTAGATATCCAAATGCTTACCATTATGTTAAAATTCTCTACAGTATTCCGTATGGTAACATACTATACAGGTTTGTCATGTAGGAGCAGTAGGCTATACCATATAGCCTAGGTGTGTAGTATGCTCTTTCATCCAGATTTGCGAAGTTTACTCTGTGATGTTTGCACAGTAACAGAATTGTCTAATGACACATTTCTCAGAATGTATCCCTGTTAAGTGATGCATGACTCTACTTCTGTTTCTAAATTTATTCCTAAATATTTTATTCTTTTTCTATTGTGAATGGAATTTGTAATTTTTTTCAGATTACAATTATCATATAAAAATACAGTTGATTTTGTATATTGATCTTTCATGGTTACTTAAACTTGAATTAAAATTACATTTAAAATTCCATTTTGCATTTCCACTAGCTACCATTCAAGTGCTTCATAGGCACATGTGGCTAGTGACTACCATATTTAGTAGCACAGATTTGATTATTTTCAACATTGCAGTTTTATTAGATACCCAATAAAAACAAAAAAAGAGTACCTCTTTTACCTCTAATTTCCCTCTGTCCAGAGGCGCTTCATTTATGTATTTATTTATTTTTTGAGACAGAATCTCACTCTGTCGCCCAGACTGGAGTGCAGTGGCATGGTCTTTTTCTCACAGCAACCTCTGCCTCCCAGGCTCAAGTGATTCTCCTGCCTCAGCCTCCTGAGTAGCTAGGACTACAGGCATGTGCCACCACGCCTGGCTGGTGGCTCATTCCTGTAATGTTTTTATATTTTTAGTAGAGATGGGGTTTTACCATGTTGGCCAGGCTGGTCTCGAACTTTTGACCTCAAGTGATCTGTCCACCTTGTCCTTCCAAAGTGTTGGGATTACAGGCGTGAGCCACCATGCCAGGCCCAGAGGTACTTTAAACTCTTATCTGTTTCTTCTGGTATTTATCTCCATATGTCCATGTGATACGCCCATATTGCTATTTTTTGAGATTCAGACATTTTTACTATGAGATATGGTAACTTAGCTTTCTTACATTTCTTCGTATCTTCCTAACATGTAGATTCAGCAACTTTTAGATTCATTCATTGTATCCATTATATCTATATAAGTAATCACAGCTGAAGCATAGAATGGATTGTGATTAGATTTTATTTATTTATTTATTTTTGAGACAAGGTTTGACTCTGTCGCCCAGGCTGGAGTGCAGTGGCGCGATCTCAGTTCACTGCAACCTCCACCTCCCGGGCTCAAGCCAACCTCCCACCTTGGCCTCCAAGTAGCTGGGACTACAGGCGCGCTTCACAATGCCCTGCTAATTTTTGTATTTTTTATAGAGACAGGGTTTCGCCGTGTTTCTCAAACTCCTGAGCTCAAGTGATCTTCCCGCCTCAGCCTCCCAAAGTGCTGGGATTACAGGTGTGAGCCACTGCGCCCAGCCAATTAGACTTCTTAAATTTTTTCTTTTCCTTGGCGCTAATAATTCATTTTTTTTGACTTGCGTAGTTACCTGTGAATCTATCTTTAATTCATCTCTAAACTCTCCTCTGGATGTATGAATCTTATATGAACGTACTGAAACATACCAGTAATCTACCAATTGTCAAGACCTTCGAAGGGACTGAATTTTTACCCTATCTGGAAGTTAACAGGTTAGCCAGGGAGTTTCATAGATGCTGTGGCAAAAGACGTGAGACCTCTGGGTCAAAGGCGTAGGACTTTCTTACAACAACAGTAATAGCCAGCATATTAGCATTTTCTCCCGCTACACTGGTTCCCAAGGCCCCAGTTCACATAGTGTGATAAGAAGAGGCCCAGGTGATACTTGTATATGCAAAGGTTGTATTACAGGGAAGAACCCTGAATTTAGGTAACCTAAATCTTTTATATTGGTCTGTAAACATGCCTGCCCTTTGCTCCAGAGGGACTGTTTTTGATATAAACATTCTGGAAAAGATGGTGTGGAATAAAGGTAGTCAGTACTTCTGCTCACATGACTGCAGAGACCTATGGAAAATTGTCTTCTAATGTCAGTTTCATCCCTCCTCCCCACCAGAAGACGTAAGTATGTCCCCTTTGCTGTTCTCCAATCTGGATTGTCTGGATTAACATTTTAGTCCTGCTTCTCAGCTGTCATCTCAAAAGTTTCCTTTGCTGTCAACCTTGGATTTCCCTTTTCCTCTTTGATGTAGATCCTATTTTCTGGATCCCATGCTTCTTCTTTCTAGGCTCTCCGTTTTGACAATGTATATCTTCTGGTGCTTCCTGACAAAGAATACATGGAAAGTTAAAAAAAAGAAGACTGGGTGCGGTGGCTTATTCCTGTAATCCTAGCACTTTGGGAGGCCATGGTAAGAGGATTGCTGGAGCTCAGGTGGGAAGACTAGCCTGAGCAACATGGTGAGATGTTTCTACTAAAAATAAAAAATAAAATAAAAATTAGCCAGGCGTGGTGGTGCATGCTTATAGTTCAGACTACTTGGGAGGCTGAGGCTAGAGGATTGCTTGAGCCTGAGAGGTTGAGGCTGCAGTGAGCTGTCATTGCACCACTGCACTCTAGCCTGGGTGACAGAGCAGGACCCTGTCTCAACAAAAGAAAACAACAAAAAACAAAAAACCCAAGAGGCCAGGCGCAGTGGCTCATGCCTGTAATCCCAGCACTTTGGGAGGCCGAGGTGGGCAGATCACCTGAGGTCTGGAGTTCCAGACCAGCCTGATCAACATGGAGAAACCCGTCTCTACTAAAAAAATACAAAATTAGGCAGGCGTGGTGGCGCGTGCCTGTAATCCCAGCTACTCGAGCGGCTGAGGCAAGAGAATCGCTTGAACCTGGGAGGCAGAGGTTGCCTGAGCCGAGATTACGCCATTGCACTCTGGCCTGGACAACAAGAGCGAAACTCTGTCTCAAAAAAAAAAAAAAAAAACACCACCAGAAACCCCTGGTGTGCTGAAAATCTTCAACTTTCACTAGATGGTTTGACTAGATTAGAATTATACGTTGGAAATATTTTTTTCCCCAGGTTGTAAAGGCGTTCTTTTAGTTTATTGTCTCCTAGCTTTTGGTGTCGCCTTTGAAAAGTCAAGTACTGTTTTGATTCTCAGTTCTTTGTATATAGTTTTTTCTCTCTCTCTGAAAGCTTAAAGAATCACTTATTCCTCATGATGATGATCCTTCCTACGGGTCTTTTTCATTAATTGTACTGCGCTCTTAATGAGTGCACTTAGTGGAGACATACTTTTCAGGTCTGAAAAAATTAACTTGTATTTTTTTTGAGACAAGATCTTGCTCTGTCACCCAGGCTGGAGGGCAGTGTTGCAATCATGGCTCCCTATGACCTCAAACTCCTGGGATCTCATGCCTTAGCCTCCCAAGTAGCTGGGACCACAGGCATGTGCCATCACACCAGGCTAATTTTTAAATTTAATTAAATTTTATTTTATTTTATTTTATTTATTTTGAGATGGAGTCTCGCTCTGTTGCCCAGGCTGGAGTGCATTGGCGTGATCTTGGCTCACTGCAACCTCTTCCTCTCAGGTTCAAGCAATTCTTCTGCCTCAGAGGCCTCCCAAGTAGCTGGGACAACAGGCGCATGCTGCCACGCCCGGCTAGTTTTTTGTATTTTAGTAGAGACAGGGTCTCACCATGTTACCCAGGCTGGTCTCGAACTCCTGAGCTCAGGCAATCCGCCCACCTTGGCCTCTGAAAGTGCTATGATTGTAGGCGTTAGCCACCATTCCAGGCCAAATTTTTAAATTTTTTGTGGAGATGATGTCTCGCCATTTTGCCCAGTCTCGAACTCCTGGGCTCAAGCAATCTTCCTGCCTCGACCTCCCAAAGTGTTGGGATTATAGGCATGAACTACCACACTCGGCAGCATATTTTAAAATGCAGTTATTTCTAAAAGTTTTTGGTTTTACACAATTTTTTTTTTTTTAGGTAATAAGATGTATTGTAAGGATTATAAGAACCTTTATGCTTACATATGGTACAGTGTATACTTCACATTATCCCTGTCTTTTTTGTGGGGGAGGGAATGACCGAAAGCGTTGGGAATGTTAAAGGCAAATGAGTAAAAAAACAAACTAAACAACGGTTACTTCTTCAAATAGTGAGGAAAGTGTTTTTAAAACTTTTGTCTGTTTTTAAAAAGCAAGTTTCATGTTAGATTTCTTACCAAACTCAATTTTTTCCTAATATAAAATAGATATAAAATTTGTGATTTGTTACTTTTTATGTAAGCATATATAGTCCAGTCTAAAATGACCAACTTCCAAATGTGTTCCAGGAAAGAATCATGATATTTTATAGCTGAAAATGACCTAAAAATCCAGTCCTTTTAATATAACATATGGTAACTGAGTCCTTGGGAGTATAAATTAATTATTTAAGAGCAAGTAAGATAGTAGCAGAGCTAGAACAATAACTCAGATGCCCTTATCCATTCTAATATCCACAGCATTTCTAGAAACCTCACTTAAGGCTTTAATGTGATAGGTTTTACTCAAAATAGTCAACCACAAATGTAGCAAATACCCAGGTGACTTTATGTTCTGAATCTCACGAAGATTAGCCTCTGATCATTTGTTTTATTTCTAAGTAACCTCCTTTTTCTCAGATGCTCCTCTGACACTTTTGGTGTGTATGTGAATATCAAGTTAACCTGCCTCAGTTATTTCCAGTTTGTCTATACATATATTGTCTAGGCAGATGATATAACGTATTTTAAAAGTGTCAATGTTATTGAGAACTGAAGCTGGTATATGTTAAATGATTAAAAGGGACAATTTAAAGAATTTTAGGATTCTTTGGTCTCAAGTGACAGAAACTGAATTTGGTTTTTGGGGTTTTTTTTGTTTGTTTGTTTGTTTGTTTTTTTGAGACAGAGTCTCACTCTGTTGCCCAGGCTGGAGTGCAGTGGCGCAGTCTTGGCCCACTGCAGCCTCTGCCTCCTGGGTTCAAACGATTCTCCTGCTTCAGCCACCCAAGTAGCTGGGACTACAGGCGTGGGCCACCACACCTGGCTAATTTTTGTATTTTTAGTAGAGATGAGGTTTCACCATATTGACCAGGCTGTCTCGAACTCCTAACTTCCTGTGATCCATCCGCCTCAGCCTCCTGAAGCTGGCATGAGCCACTGTGCCTGGCCTGTTTGTGTGTGTGTGTGTGTTTGTTTTTGAGACAGGGCCTTGCTGTGTTGACCAGGCTGGAGTGCAATGGTAAAGTCATAGCTCGCTACATCCTCACTGCAGCTTTGAACTCTTGGACTCAAGTGATCCTCCCTTCTCTGGCTCCCAAGTAGCTGGGACTACAGGTGTATGCCACCATGCCTGGCAAGTTTTTTTTTTTTTTTTTTAAATTTTTTGTAGAGACAGGGTCTTTCTCTGTTGCCCAGGCTGGTCTTGAACTCCTGGCCTCAAGTGATTCTTCTGCCTTGTCTTCCCAAAGTGCTGGGATTACAGGTGTGAGCCACCACACCCAGCCAGAAATGTAGTTTGAACAAACTTAAACAACAAAATGTAAATTTATTAGTTATTAATTAAACCATGTGAAGGAGCAGGAATCACTGGAATCAGGAACTCAAACACCTTGAGAATTCTGTGTCTCATTTCTGCTTCTTTATGCATGTTGGCTTCATCCTTTCAGATGGGCATACTCCATTTTCTGTGAGATATCCTTTCATGTGTTTTGGGCCTTGTATATTAATAGTTCTGACATCAGAAGACAAAAGCATTCTTTTAGAATCAGTTTGAAAAATCCAGCCAGGCATGGTGATTCACACCTGTAATTCCAGCACTTTGGGAGGCTGAGGTGGGCAGATCACTTGAATCCAGGAGTTTGAGACCAGCCTGGCTAACATGGCAAAACCCAATCTCTACTAAAACAAAACAAAACAAAACAAAACAAAACAAAACAAAACAAAACAAAACACAAATTAGCTGGGGGTAATGGTGCATGTCTGCAATCTTAGCTGCTCCAGAGACTGAGGCACAAGAATTGCTTGAGCCTGGGAGGTAGAGGCTGCAGTGAGCCGATATCGTGCCACTGCACTTCAGCCTGGGTGACAGAGTGAGACTCTGTCTCAAAAAACAAAAACAAAAACAAAAACAAAAATAAAAACAAAAGAAAAATCCAGGGAGGGATCTATGTCATGGTCCTATTGCTTGAACAAAATCCCTGTGGGCCTAAAGTGGGCCAATGTATTGGAATTTCCCTAGTGTAGGTCAGACTGTGGGTTGTGGGATGGAGAGAAGGCATTTTGTTTTCCTTTTTAATCAAGAGGCTTCTGAGACAAATGTGATCTACTATGGCAGATTAAGGTTTTTTTAATAACATAATCAGTCTTTTTATATATGCCTTTATATTTTCATTCATTTTCATATGAACTGAAGACTTCTAATTCCCAAGTTGATAGAATTTTCACTGATTACATTTTCACTTGAGTTCTTATGAGTGATGTCTTAATTTAGAGTATTCAGCCTGTAGTTTCTCTCATTTGTAGAATGTACAAAGATCCCAAATCTGTACTTTGCTTAATGTGAAAGAATCAATATTTTTTTAATCTGTTGTAGTTAGACAATATACAGGTTATATTCAAATATGTGCAAGTATATAAATGTGTGTGTCTTAGTTCATTGGTCCTTCTAAAACAAAATATCTTAGGCTGGGGTAACTTAGCAGAGATTTATTGCTCGCAGTTCTAGAGTCTGGGAAGTCCAAGATCAAGACGTCAGCAGATTTGGTGTCTGGTGATGACCTGTTCCTCATAAATGGTGCCTTCTGTGTGTCCTCATTTGGCAGAAGGAACAAACAAGCTCCCTTGGACCTCTTTTATAAGGACACTAATCCCATTCATGAAGGCTCTGCCTAATCACCTCCTAAAGGCTCCACCTCTTAACACCATCACCATTAGAGTTAGGTTCCAACATGTACATTTTTTTGGCGGGGGGACACAAAAATTCAGACTATAGCAATGAATATTTAGAAATTAAGCAGTTTTGGCCGGGCGTGGTGGTTCATGCCTGTAATCCCAGCACTATGGGAGGCCGAGGCGGGTGTATCATGAGGTCAAGAGATTGAGACCATCCTGGCCAACATGGTGAATCCCCGTGCCTGCTACAAATACAAAAATTAGCTGGGCGTGGTGGCGCATGCCTGTAGTCCCAGCTACTCAGGAGGCAGGAGAATCGCTTGAACCTGGGAGGTGGAGGTTGCAGGGAGCCGAGATTGCACCACTGCACTCGAGTCTGGGTGACAGAGCGAGACTCCATCTCAAAAAAAAAAAAAAAAAAAAAAAAAAAAAAAATTAAGCAGTTGTACCCTAAAGGCCTTTTAAAGTTAGTTAATGTGGTCTATTTTATTTTAGGATTAAAAAAAAACTTCAAAATAATTTAAAAACAATTTGTGTTGTCATGTGAGGTTGGTTATCAATGATAAAGGTTCTTATTGGTAAGAGGATGAGGAATGCTTTAAACACAAGGCAAAGTGTTGGGTGGAGCAGATTATTTGGCTTAGATTTTTGAGAAGCTGGAAAGGGGAAATGGGATATGATGAAGGGAAACAAATTTGGTGGTTTGGGGTAGAACAGTTGAGGCACTGTAAACATGAGGTAAGAAGAATTAAAGCAGTGTAAGTAGTGGAGGACAGAGATGGTAAGAATAGAGAGAGATGAACAGGCTAAAGAAGCAGTTTAGCAAGAAGGGCAAAATGGAGAATTTAGATACCTGGAATGACCTGATTCAGGCTAGTAAGTGACGTTTGCCTAGAGATCAGTCTAACAGGGACTCAAGATATGGCCTAGCTGTGAAACAACAGATGATGAGTGAGAAGCCCAGCATGCAGAAAAGAAGTTTGCTTGGCAAACCAGAGATTCTACCAATATTTAGGGACATGGCTTTCCAAGATCAGGAAACTTCTGAGTTTAGAACATTGAATCAACACAAGGTTAAATGGGACTCTTGTTTAGTCTCCTTTGACTCTTATGCTGTTGCTAATATCATTTATGAAATCAGCAAGGACCAAAATTAGGGTAACAACTTTCAAGGATGACCTATGCTCTGTTTATTCAAGAGTAATACATTACTGAGGAGAAGCGTGGCCTCAGCATGAGCACTAGCTCCACAGGTGTGGCTGATGGCTGTCAGTGCTTTGTAAAGCATATTCTCTTGAAAGGAGATCTGAATATATGTGTCTGGCTGCCACAGCAATCCTTGCTTGAAATAAAATTTTCCATTACTGTTAGAAAAGTCCCAGAGAAGTCTCCTGTTGGCCTGTCTTGAGTCAGTGCCTTAGCCTGTCCGTGGCCAACAGGTTGGTATACTTTTGGCAGGCTTGGGTCATGTGTCCCTTCCTGAGGGGATGGGAGTCAATTCTCGGGCTTAAGTCACCATATGAAAGTGAAATTCTGTTACTAGAGAACAGTAATGGATGCTGAACAAGAAAATGTTTGGCTTGGTGTCGTAGTGTGTGCCTCTCGTCCCAGCTACTTGGGAGGCAGAAGCAGGAGGATCACTTGAGCCCAGGAGTTGGAGTCTAACCTGGGCAACATAGTAAGACCCTGTCTCAGAAAAGAAAAAAGTTCTCTATAATGGTGGTTTGCTGCACTGAATTTTTTCGTGGCAGGGGACAGTTTGCTGCACTGAATTTTCTTTTTTTTTAGGAGACAGTACAGAAGTTGACAGAATGCTAAGGAAAACAGAATGAAAACTAAAAAAAAGGAGAAAGGCAGAGCCTGTTGTGTTGCATGGCAATAAAACCAGATGAAGAATGACCTGTTTTCAACCAGACAGTTCTTTATTTCTACTTAAAACATGACTGTTCTATGCAAATACAGGAAAATTTAAAAGGGCCATTAACGTAGACATTCTCCATCCTTTTGCCTAGATTGAATGATGTCCTGTGTCTTGTAGTGTCATTTATTGAGCGAGGTACCCTTTCTCAAAGCTGTGTCTGTGCTAAGTTTGCAGGAATTGAAATTTTGAGTGATTGTACTGTATTAGTGAGGAAGGCTAGTGAAAAATAATTACTTCCCTTGTGGTCCTTCATGAATCCTCAGGAGATTTAGCTAAAAATAACTTTTTGTTTATTAGAAGAAACATTTCTAATGAGTTCTGCTGTTGACAGATCAGTTTGGAAAGAAAAGAGCTCTGCAGTTGATCAGCATAGTAATATATTTCTAGTTCATTTGTATGCTGGACCCTGGATGACATAGTTCCTGTGATCTCAGTTATTCTGGCAGTAGCTCAGCTAGTTCATATCCACAGTTGTGGCAAAAAAAACTTTTGTACTGAAACAAGTGAAGTGCAGATAATGTGGCATCCAGAATGTGATGTTGTGGTCTGTTTTTCATCTAAGCATGAAATAATGATATTGAAAAATTGTTTTTAATTATAAGAGGAATATATAATGTTAGATAAAATAACCTGTACTTTGACTGTGAACATTTATTTTCTTTTAATAACTTCTAATATAGCAGTACAAGGTCATGTTGTTTGGAGGTTCTGGGGTAGTTGCTTTATATTCACATTCATGTAATTGGGAGTATGTTACCTTTGGGTCCCACTACATTTTAAATATTGAGTTTTACTATATTTTGAATATTTTGTTTTTTCTACTGGTATTTTATTTATTTTATTTATTTATTTATTTTGCGACTGGGTCCTCGCTCTGTTGCCCAGGCTGAAGTGCAGTGGCGTGATCCTGGCTCACGGCAACCTCTGTCTCCTGGGTTCAAGCTATTCTCCTGCCTCAGCCTTCCAAGTAGCTGGGACGACAGGTGTGGGCCACCGTGCCAGCTAATTTTTATATGTTTAGTAGAGATGGGGTTTCTCCATGTCGGGCAGGCCGGTCTTGAACTCCTGACCTCAGGTGATCCACCTGGCTTGGCCTCCGAAAGTGCTAGGATTACAGGTGTGAGCCACCACACCTAGCCTATATTTTAAATACTTTTTTGTTTTGAGATGGTCTCACTCTGTTGCCCAGACTGAAGTGCAGTGACATGATCTCAGCTCACTGCAGTCTTGCCTCCTGAGTTCAAGCGATTCTCCTGCCTCAGCCTCCTGAGGAGCTGGGACTACAGGACTACACTACCACGCCCAGCTATTTTTTGTATTTTTAGTAGAGACAGGGTTTTACCATATTGGCCAGGCTGGTCTTGAACTCCTGGCCTCAAGTGATCTGCCTGCCTTGGCCTCCCAAAGTGTTGGGATTACAGGTGTGGCCCAGTGCACCTGGCAGTATTTTAAATACTTTTACATTAAAAAAAATTTTTTTGTGAGTATATAGGAGTAGGTGTATATATTTATGGGTTACCTGAGATATTTTGATACAGGTATACAATGTGTAATAATCACATTAGGGTAAATGGGATGTCCATCACCTCAAACATTTACCCTTTGTGTTATAAACAATCCAACTATACTCTTTCAGTTATTTTAAAATGTAAAATTAAATTATTTTTTATGAAATCACCCTGTTGTGCTAGCAAATACTAAGTCTTACTCATTCTTTCTATTTTTTGTATCCATTAACCATCCTCACTTACCCCTACCTCCACCATTCTCGCTTTCCCCCTACTCCCCACTCCCCTACCTCCCTATCTTTCCCTCTGCCTCCTCCTCCTACCTCCCCATTTTCCCCCATCCTTCCCATCCTCTGGTAACCATCCTTCAACTCTCTATTTCTATGAGTTCAATTGTTTTAATTTTTAACTCCCATAAGTAAGTGAGAACATGCGATCTTTCTGTGCCTGCTTGTTTCACTTAATGTAATGACCTCCAGTTCCATCTATGTTGTTGCAAATGACTGAATCTCATTCTTTTTTATGGCTGAATGGTACTCCATTGGGCATATGTACTATATTTTCTTTTCTTTTCTTTTTTTTTTGAGACGGAGTTTTGCTTTTGTTGCCCAGGCTGGAGTGCAATGGTGCGATCTCGGCTCACTCCAACCTCTGCCTCTTGGGTTCAAGCGATTCTCCTGCCTCAGACTCCCAAGTAGCTGGGATTACAGACATGTGCCACCATGCATGGCTAATTTTGTATTTTTAGTAGAGATAGGGTTTTACTGTGTTGGTCAGGCTGGTGTCAAATGCCTGACCGCAGGTGATCTGCCCACCTCAGCCTCCCAAAGTGCTGGAATTATAGGCGTGAGCCATCGTACCTGGCCTGTACCATATTTTCTTTATCCATTCATCTTTTTTTTTTTTAATTTTATTTTGAGACAGAGTTTTGCTCTTGTCGTCCAGGTTGGGGTGTAATGGCATGATCTTGGCTCACTGCAACCCCCACCTCCCGGGTTCAAGTGATTCTCCTGCCTCAGGCTCCTGAGTAGCTGGGATTACAGGCATCTGTCACCACACCCAGCTAATTTTTGCATTCTTAGTAGAGACGGGGTTTCACCATGTTGGTCAGGCTACTCTTGAATTCCTGACCTCAAATGATCTGCCCGCCTCAGCCTCCCAAAGTGTTGGGATCACAGGTGTGAGCCACTGTGCCTGGCAGGGAAAGATACTTGTACATGGGTCAGGAATTGAACCCGGGCCTCCTGCATGAAAGGCGAGAATTCTACCACTGAACCACCATTGAACTGACTTATCCATACAGCAGGTAAACGAACGGCAACCTTGGTCCTTTAAACTTCATCTTGAACTTGGCAATAACAAGAAAAGACCCTTGAGCCCCAAATAACTTTTTGACAAGCATGCAAATGTAAAATACATTTCAGAAAGATTTAAAAATCTTTTGGACCTCTTATGCTTTATAATTATTCCTTATAGTTGGCTAGGATAGAATACTTAATTTTAAGTTTCTTTTCTTTTATATTAATGCACATACATTTTTTTAATTAAATTTTTTTTTTTCGAGAGACAGGGTCTTGCTTTGTTACCCAGGCCAGAGTGCAGTGATATGATCATGGCTCATTGCATCTTTGGCTTCTGGGCTCAAGTCATTTTTCCACCTCAGCCTCTCTAGTAGATAGGACTACAGGGGTCCACCATCATGCCTGGCTGATTTTTAAATTTTTGTAGAGTTGAGGTCTCACAATGTTGCCCAGGCTGGTCTTGAACTCCTGTCTTTAAGCAATGCTCCCGCCTCAGCCTCCTAACGTCGTGGGATTACAGACATGAACTGCCACGCCTGGCCAGCGTTATGCTTTACTCTTTTTGATAATGGAAGTAATATGTGCCCAAGTTGAAAAAAAAGTAAGCCATATTGAAAACATTTCAAAAATCCAAATCAACTTTATTTCCAACATTCAGAGAAAACTTAGGTTATCATTTTGGAGCTTACTTTTTGGACATTTTTCTTGTGCCCATATTTACACACAGGCACATACAGAATTATGAAGATTATGTTCAAGATGCTTTGTAACCAGCTTTTTTTCACTTAGTTATATCGTAGATACTTTTACATAGCAGTAATGCATAGTAATACCATTTTAAGTTACTGCATTAATGTACTGTATGAATGTATTGTTTAGTCAGCCTCATGCTTTTTCTCTTTCATCATTAAATGAGTTCATGAACATGAATATTCTTGTCTGTACCTTTTTCTTATTTCATTATTGTATAATTTAAAGCTACAAATGTAGTGGAACTTGTAAAACTTCAGAGTGAAATATTGAAGCCCTTGAGGTGTTGGTATTTTTTTTTTTATTATTTTTTTTTGAGACAGAGTTTTGCTCTTGTTGCCCAGGCTGGAGTGCAGTGGTGCGATCTCTGCTCACTGCAACCTCCGCCTCCGGGGTTCAAGCAATTCTTCTGCCTCAGCCTCCTGAGTAGTTGGGACTACAGGTGCACGCCACCATGCCCAGCTAATTTTTGTATTTTCAGTAGAGATGGGGTTTCACCATGTTGGCCAGGATGGTCTTGATCTCTTGACCTTGTGAGCGACTGCGCCTGGCTAAGGTGTTGGTATGAAGCCAGAGAGTTGTATTTCATAGTGTCAGTCTCAGGTGTTTCAGATTACTGCTTCAGTCATATACTGAAGTGGTTCCAGAATTGCTATATTGGAGCATTTTTAGGGGTAGCTATAAATTTGAAAATGTATTTTCGTAACACAATAATTGAAAGCTGGTGGGGGAAATGACGGAGATGACATCTCCAAGATGCCCTTTGGTAATACATCGGCAGTAAAATTAATGGCTAAGAAAAAATTATTTAGATTTATGAATGTTATAATTTTATTGTTAGTGTCATGATTTGGAAGCCAAGACAGAGGCTTTTTACAAATAAAAAAAATTCTATATATGGTTGTTTATAGTGTTTCACCTGTGGTAAAGCTACAGGTCCCCAGTGTGGACCTGTTTTGGTTATTGGTAAAAGTAATAATGAAGTAGAAATTTACTGAAAATTTTACTTGAAGATTAGTGGGGATATGGTTTTTTTTTACACATTTATTTGACTTGTCTTGAAATGGTATACTGATTTAGAAAATACATACAGGACAAATAATCTGAGAATTACTTTTATTTTTCTGAATTAGCTGTGTAGAGTCTGTTAAGGATTCAATTTTTAAAAATTGGTTAAAAATCTGGCCGGACGTGGTGGCTCACGCCTGTAATCCCAGCACTTTGGGAGGCTGAGGTGGGCAGATCACGAGGTCAGGAGATCGAGACCACGGTGAAACCCTGTCTCTACTAAAAATACAAAAAATTAGCCAGGCGCAGTGGCGGGCGCCTGTAGTCCCAGCTACTCGGGAGGTTGAGGCAGGAGAACGGCGTGAACCCGGGAGGTGGAGCTTGCAAATGAGCCAAGACCACGCCACTGCACTCCAGCCTGGGCGACAGAGCGAGACTCCGTCTCAAAAAAAAAAAAAAAAAAAAAAAAATTGGTTAAAAATCTGAGTGAACATTTGCCATCACTGATATTCTCAACCTGCTTTTTCTTCATACTGCTCATCATGTTACTCTTATTTTGCCTGTATTTTATTTTTATTCACCTTAATTCACCTTAGTAATTTATGTGAATCTTCTCCCGTAGTAAGTCCTTGAAAGCAGATACAATGTTTTCAAATTGCTCAGCTCTGAGCACAATGTTTTGTATATATGGTAGATACTTGTGGATTATATTGAATGAACGTGTCACTTTTTTTTTTTGGGGGGGGAACAAACATACTCTCTTTCATTGTAGCACTGATCCTTAGAATTTCCTCCTGACATTTTCTGTTACTTTTATTTTATAGAGGATGGGACCAGATTTGTTTGCTTCTTCTATTAATGAAAGTAATTGCTAAGCCATCTATAAATTTTTTACAAAATTGAATATTATTATTTCCATTTCATTGAGTAAAGCCTTACTCTGTGGGATCAAGATCAGGAAAAATATTTATCTCTCTCAGGCTACATGTTTTCTGGGGCTGTTGTCTTTTTTTTTTTTTTTTGAGACAGAGTCTCACTCTGTTGCCCAGGCTAGAGTGCAGTGCCATGATCTTGGCTCACTGCCAGCTCCACCTCCCGGGTTCACACTGTTCTCCTACCTCAGCCTCCTGAGTAGCTGGGACTACAGGCGCCTGCCACCACGCCTGGCTAATTTTTTGTATTTTTAGTAGAGACGGGGTTTCACCGTGTTAGCCAGGATGGTCTCAATCTACTGACCTCGTGATCTGCCCGCCTCGGCCTCCCAAAGAGCTGGGATTACAGGCGTGAGCCACTGTGCCCACCCGGGGCTGTTATCTTAATCCTTACAGGACTTTGTTTGTATTTTTATCTTTGTTTGTTTATGTTTTTTCAATTTTTTTACTTTTTGTGTTTTTTTCCATATTGGTTTTTTCATGTTCATAGATAAACTGTCATAGTATTTCTTAGACGTCATTAATGGATAGAAATCTTAATTTTAAAATGGAAAAGAAGAATGAGTCTGACTGCATATGTCAACTTAATTTATTTTAAAAATTACTTAATGTTTAGCTGGGCATGGTGGCTCATACCTGTAATCCTGGCACTTTGGGAGGCCGAGGCAGGCCAATGAATCACTTGAGTCCAGGCGTTCGAGACCAGCTTGGGCAACATGGCAATTTACATCTTGTAGGGTTATAACACTTACAATGTTTGGGAAGGAAGGATTCTTTTATTACTTTTAGTTTGTCATAATTATTATTACCATTTTATTTATCATATTATGTATAATTTTTTTCTTAAAAACTTTTTTTCCTGGACGCTCGTATAGGGTTAAACATTATCACTTTAATCAGACATTATGTTATGGACACATTTCACATATTAGAGTGAATGGAAAAGAGGAATTCAGAAAAGCAGAAAAAAGTGTGTCAAAATGTATACATTCAAATCAGTGCTACCTTTCCAAGCAGTATATACTTTGCTGCCATTGCTCAAATTGTCCATTGGATCTCATTTTCTAGGTAATGGCTTTAGGGTTTTATTTGCATCTGTACAAAGATGTGTCTTTTCAACATGAAAACATTAGTGAGTTCAGGCAATAGTTTGGTTTGGGGTTTATGTGATACCAGTAGTTTTCAATTCTGGTGGATTAGTTTTTTTACTTTCTGGTGGACTCAGCAGAATAGTTGTGATGAGTTTTTTGGTAGGTTAGTTTGCTAGAAATGGGTTATCTTTGAATTAATGATCACTGGTTTGTTTTTTTTCCTAGTCAGCAGATAAGCAGAGAGCCCTAGAAGAAACCAAGGCCTACACCACCCAATCCTTAGCAAGTGTTGCCTATCTGATAAACACCTTGGCCAACAATGTCCTGCAGATGCTGGATATCCAGGCATCCCAGCTACGAAGGATGGAATCTTCAATCAATCATATTTCACAAGTGAGACCACAATATTTTCCTATTTGCCTATGAGGAACCCTTAATAATAAACATAGGCTGTCTGTAATGCTGGCAGCTTTTATTATGTAAGTTAACGCACATGTACGATTTGGAAAATAGAAACTTAATATTAGATTGTTTTTAGATTCTGTCTTTTTGTGGGATGGTTATCTTCTCTGTGATTTTGATAGGAAAGTAAATCATAATGAATTTTATTAAAACTCAGTTGTCATGGTAACATAATCAGCCCTATAATGAAACTTCGTTCTTCCCCCCGCCTTTTTTTTTTTAAAACAAATTTCATATTTCTTTATCAATTTAAAAAGATAAACTTGATAGATTGGTGGTTTGTTCAAAAATTTTGTTTTCTTTTGGTAGGATTTATGTTTACTGGGATGGTACCATACCTGCAATAATGGAAAGAGTAGCAAACCTTACAAAATTATTTTTATTATATATAACTTAAAAAAAAGGTGTATCACTTCATGGGCTTGTAAAAGTTTTTTAAAAAATGTTAATCTGTCTTCATTATAAAAGCCATACTCATGAAAACCCAGTAAAAGAAGAAAAAAAGTAGAAAAATAAACCATTTTACCACTTCCCAAGCTTTTCACTGTTAATATTTTGGTATAGCTCCTTGTAATGCTTTTTCCTGTAAGTAGTTTTTTTTAAATGTAACTGTGGGCTGGGCACACATCTGTAATCCCAGCACTTTGGGAGGCTGAGGTGGGAGGATTGCTTCAGCCCGGGAGTTCGAGACCAGCCTGGGCAGCATAGCAAAACCCTGTTCTCTACCAAAAATACAAAAATTAGCCAGGTGTGGTGGTGCACGCCTGTTGTCCCAGCTACTTGAGAGGCTAAGGTGGGAGGATCATCTGAGCATGGGGAGGTCTAGACTGTATTGAGCTGTGATTATGACATGCACTTCAGCCTGGGAGACAGAGTGAAACCCTGTCTCCAAAAAAAAAAAAAAGTAGCCAGGTTTATAATAGAGTCAGTTATAGAATAGGTATAGAATTTTGGGTTCTGCTTTTTTAACTTAGCGTTAAAGCAAACATAATCTCTTGATGTTGTAAGTTCTTCATAAACATTCTCAGTGGCTGCATAATGTTGCATGTATATGTTGTACCTTTCATAATCATTCCCATATTTTGGGGCCATTTAAAATAATACTGCAGTGAAAAACCAATTAAATTGTAAAATGCAATTTAAAAAATATAAAAATGATAAAGATTTTGGTCTGCCTCCCTTTTTTTGAAGAGATCTTTGAAATGTTCTGTTTTAGCACTCTTGTCATTTGAATGATTTAGTATTATTTAACACTCTTTTTAGACCTAAATGATTAGAACTATTTTGGAATAAAAATAATTTTTAAATGTGCATATTATTGTTATTTTTTAATGTCTTGAGAGTTCAGGGCTCTTTTCAAATGAACTAACCGTCTTTGAGAGTCTAAAGTTTAGCAAATTTGTATAACTAGACCAAATACAGTCCAGATAATAAAATCAGATACGGTATTTTTGAAAATTTATCAGACCAATTTAGAGAGATTTCTTATTTAATATTATTTAATCTGAAATTTGAATTTGCCATTATAAGGGTTTCTTCACATTTTATACAGACTTCTGCAGACAGATCATTTATTGCTTGTTATATTGTGTATCTTAAGTTAAAAAAAAAATTGGTGCGTTTTAATGAGTGTAAGGTATTTAGTTGGGAAAGGCCTCCTGAAGGAAATAATCAATGGGATTTTAAATGACGAAATAGATGAATTTTTTTTTTTTTTAAGAGACAAAGTCTTGCTCTGTTTCCCAGGCTGGAATGTAGTTGTACAATCACAGCTCACTGCAACCTCGAACTCCTGGGCTCAAGGGATCCTCCTGCCTCAGCCTCCCAAGTAGCTGGCTGGGACTACAGGCACGTGCCATGCTTGGCTGATATATATATATATATATATTTTTTTGTAGGGACAGTGTCTTGCCATCATGCTGGGGCTGGTCCTGAAATCCTGGGCTCAAGCAATCTCCCACCTTAGTCTCCCGAGGTGTTGGGATTACAATTGTGAAGCCACTACTCCTGGCCTGAACTTGGTTTTCTATAGAAGGAGTGAGGTTGACAAATTGCTAATGTGATATAGAATTTCAAGATCTATTCTTGAGAATCCTAAAATTTTTCCATATTTGAAGCATTAGCAAAGGATGTTAAAAAGAAACTTTAAAAAAAAGAACAAATATAGAAGAGAAACTAGTATATTTGAGTTCCTAAAAAGGAGGAACAAGTTTTATTAGGCTTTAGAGGAGAGTAGGAGAGATTATGTGGGTAAATGATGACAACAAGCAAATAGCAATGAAGGATAATAATTTATTTTCTGTTTAGAATTTTGTAGTACTTTGGTAGAAAAGTGTTAGCAAGCTCAAGGAGGAAGGTGAATACTCAGCCACCCTAGATTTTGAGTATATGTATTAATTCAGTTATTGGGAACATTTTCTTTAGGAGTATCATATAAATTGGCATTTAATTAATGTGGTCAATTAGTGCTATCTTTTAAAGCTATTTTAATGGATTAAGTAAAAAACAGAAGAATGGATAGAGATTAGTAAACCGGAAATTACAGAGGCCTCAGTCAAAACTGTCAGGAATACGTCGAACCTTCTTTTTTCAGAGTTGAGTGTCTAGAGGGCAATAGTTGGAGGGGTAATAGATCTGCAATTCTCAGTGGCTGTTAAGTTTATACATGACATAAATTATTATGTTGGATAAAGGATCAAGTCTGAGAAATAGGCTGATAGAGTCTGTATTTAAGAAATAAGAGTAATTTTAAAAATTTATTTTCTAGCATTTGCCTCAAGGATTGAAATTTTTTTTTTACTTGTGTTTACAGGTAGAATTCTTTATTTAAAAAGTCAGTTGAATATCAAAACTATTTGATATTCTTCAGACTGGAATATTATTCTCTAGTGTAGAGGAAAACATTTTCTGCTTACAAAACAAATAGTAAATACTCTAAAACAGGGGTTGGCAAACTTTTTTTTAAATTAAAGGCCAGATGGTAACTATTTTAGATTTTGTGGGCCATGTGTTGATAACTATTTTAGGTTTTGTGGGCTACGTATGTTGTCATTCTCCTATTATTTTCTCTCTCTCTCTCTCTCTCTCTCTCTCTCTGTGTGTGTGTGTGTGTGTGTGTGTGTGTGTACTTTTTTTTTTTTGGTTGGGGGATGGGGGGTCTCATGATGTTGTCCAGGGTGGTCTTGAACTCCTGGTTTCAAGTGATCCTCCCACCTCAGCCTCCCAAAGTGCTGGGATTACAGGCATGAGCCACTATGCCCAGCAAAGAGAGATGACATTGCATGTAAGGATAGAGATGTGGACAGATTTGAGAGACATTTTAATTACGTTTTCTTTTCTTTTTTGTGTGTGTATTTTTTAACAACGATTTAAAGATGTTAAAACTGTTCTTAGCTTCTGGGCCATATAAAAGCAGGCAGCGGGCCACATTCTGGCATGGAGCCTTAGTTTGCCAGCCCCTGCTCTAAAATACTTTTTCCAAATGTTTGAGTGTTAAATTTTATTATGATGCTTGTATTATTATTAAAAATATTGTATGTTTCTAGAGGGAACCAGGGGGTTCTTGAGACCAGATTTTTGTGCAACTTGGGCAAAAATACTAGATTCTGAAAGTTTGTAGAGAAGATTGAGTTGAAGGAATGGAGGGTTCAGTCAGGTCAAAGACAAGATCACACATTTATTGGAATGGCAATAAGCCTCAAGAGTTGTAAGGGTAGAGTTGTTTAGGACTAGTAGATACTAGTTATCTAGGGTATTCAGTTTCTTTTCCCGTTAGTATTTTTTTCCCCATTGCCTGGGTAAGAACTTTACCACCTTTCAGCCTCCTAGCCCTTTCGTCCATTTTAACGAAAATGAACGCTGAGTAGGATTGGCCTGAAAAAGATCAGAGCATCTCGGTTTTACCCTGACTCTTCTGCTGACTTGTGTGACATTTGACTTCTTTGAACTTAAGTTTTTTCATCTGTAAGATAGGACTGTTTAGATAGTTTCTTAGCTGTCTTCCATCTTGAATTCCTTATTTTTGCGATTCTCACAAATGAGCTTGATTTTATTTGCTTCCATTCTGTTCTGTTGGTTCTGCTCTTTACCTCAATCTGTGTCCACTGGTCTCAACCCTCTATTACTTTAACGTAACTGAACTGTTTCCCAAATTACTCTGAATTGTAATCCGAGGATGGGAATTCCATTGACTCTACTCTGTATCGGGGAGAAATAACTTCAACAAAACAAAGTAATAACCCACTCTTTCTAAATGTCAAATGTTTTCAAAAACAAGATATTAATTGATTAGGAATATATAGTGTCAGACACTTTTTTGTATTAAAAGGACAATATAATATTAAGTAGTATACTAATTTTTACTACACATTCATCATATCTATAAGGCAGTATTAGGGTTGGTTCTTAACATGGATTATGTTATGTATTTTAGGGCTGGTAAATTTTAAAGAAATTCCATCCCTGGCTTTGTTGCTGTTATCCTATCCATTTTTTGGAAGCATATTATTAAAACAAATGAAAATTTTGTTCTTCAAACTGATAGTGGAGTTAAATTAACATTAAATATTTCCCCAAAATATATACTTATCAGAGCAAACGTAATTTTACTGAATACTTGTACAGGTACACATACCTTTATGTCAGTGTAGTGTAACATTATTATAAGGATGAATGTTGCTTACTGTGCCCATTATTTTGTGTCCTTTTCTGGTAAGTTTTTTTAAATAAAAAGTTTGCAAAACGCTTTTCAAACTAAAAATCTTATCAGTTTGCAAACTAAAATTTTTCTAAGCGAGGCCCATCTTTTTTCTTAGCTAGTAAAATTAGTCAGTACTTGTCCATGTTCAAGTTTGTCATGGCTTAGAATAAAAGATTAAGCAAGGTCAAAAGGCAGCATAAAGAACTTAAGAAAGTAGTGCTCTTCCCACCTTCCCAAGGGCTGAGTAGGACTTACTGGGCCAGGTGTTAAATTAGTTCGCAGGTAACAAGGAGCTGGAAAATAATTATCATAAAATGATATAAAATTGGAAGTAATTATTCTCAAGAACTAGGTATTGAAAGGCAGTGGCAGGTCTAAACCTTAAGAACCCAACAAGTAGGGTAGCTTTTACTGTCTAAAAACTTTAGGCTGAGTGTGGTGGCTCATGCCTGTAGTCCCAGCACTTTGGGAGGCCGAGACAGGCGGATCCCTTGAGGTCAGGAGTTCAAGACCAGCCTGGCCAACATGGCAAAATCCCATCTCTCCAAAAAATGCAAAAATTAGCCAGGTGTGGTGGTGCACACTTGTAGTCCCAGCTACTCAGGAGGCTGAGGCGGGAGTATCACTTGAGCCCAGGTGGTCGAGGCTGCAGTGAGCCATGTTCATGCCACTGGATTCAAGCATGGGCAACAGAGTGAGACACTGTCTCAAAAACCCAAAAAACAAAAAACTTTATATAGATAGCCTTGCTTAAGAACTTCTAATTTTGGCCAGGCTCCATGGCTCACTCCTGTAATCCCAGCACTTTGGGAGGCTAAGGTGGGTGGATCACCTGAGGTCAGGAGTTCGAGACCAGCCTGGCCAACATAGTGAAACCCTGTCACTACTAAAAATACAAAAATTAGCCGGGTGTGGTGGTGGGCACCTGTAATCCCAGCTACTCTGGAGGCTGAGGTAGGAGAATTGCTTGAACCTGGGAGCAGAGGTTGCAGTGAGCTGAGATCATGCCACTGCACTCCAGCCTGGGTGGCAAAGCGAGACTGTCTCAAAAAAAAAAAAAAAAAAAGTTCCAATTTTAATTAAGGAGATACACTGAAGGTTATCAATACGTAATTATGCATAGAAAGTAGACTTTTTATACTTCCCAGTTTCCTATGTAGTTTTTATATCTTTATATAAAAAAACTGAAAATTACTCAGTTTGTTAGTAACTAATTTGTTTTATGAATGATACGTAATTTGAAGCATAATTGTAATTTAAATGTGTTTATTTGAAACATTAGCTTACTAATAAAAAAATTGAGACATATTTAAAAACACCCAATTTAGTTGGGTTAATCCACTGTAACTGTTTGATTGCAGATGTTTTCCCACACTGATGGGCAGCTAACTGAGGTAGTGCTATCCAGTACAGTCAACTCTCAATTATCTGTGGTAATGGGAAATGACAATGCATGGATAATCCTAAAACAAATTATTTTATGCAGTACCTTCCTGTCATCTGCTGTGGCCTGAGCATGTGCTTGGGTTCATGAGGGAGATGTGGGAGTGGGGCTCAGGCTTGCAGAGGAGCTGGGAGTCAGTATGATTATCTCAAGGCCATAAGAGGTATCCTTAAGGAACCTGGGTTTGGCACTGTGTGGCTGAAGTGTCATGGGGAAAGCCTGCAGCATGCAAGATCAGCTTGGCAATATCAGTGAGAAGGATGGGGAAGCTAATTACTAAGGAACTGTAGGAGAATAGATGTTTATTAAGTCCTACACAATTGCAGTGATATATCTTGGTGTGTTTTTTGGTTAATGGGATCTGTAGCAAACAATAATTATATTAATTGTGTATTTGAATTAGTTTTGGTCGTCTTTGATTGCTAGCAGAACACATTTTTTACTTGCCACAGGTGAGTGCTATTATTGAGGTCTCTTCTAAATAAGTAGGCTTATTGTCATATAACTAGTAACTTAAAAAACCCAGAATAAATTTGAAATACTTTTCTTACTTTTAATATTCATCCTAAATATCAGTGTTGAACTTGTACTTCCAAAATTTAACTTAATGAAATTTAACATTGTAATGTCAAAGAATATCATGAAGGCAAATGCCATAATTACTGATAGCTGTGAATTTGATTTAGGAAAAATATAGTAGCCATATTTTATTTAAGAATATGTTACAGGAGCTTTCCTAAATTTCTTTTACAACTGACAATTGTCTATGAATTTATGAATGTTAAAGCTGCATGATAGATGTGAGGAGGGAGTGTTTATTATTCTGTCTAATTTGAATATGCTTATTTTCTACAAGTGAAAGCTATAAAAAAAATTGAAGCAGATGATTGCTGAAAACCTTAGAATCTTCTGGACCAACCTGAGAATCTTCTGCTTGTTTATGAAATAGATTTAGTGCTCTCTGTCAAATTATTCAAACTCCAAATAGAACCATAGCCATTTTCTAAAGGCATATTTTCTTCTGCCCACAGGCACTACTGCAGTTCAACCCCGTGTGGTAGCATGATGGCAAGAATACAAATTATACCCTTGTTAGATTACCTTTATTATTATAGATGTTTTTTAAAAGTTATTTACTTCAAATATCTATACTTAGGCAAATTAGAGGTGTTGATCTTGAATCGACTTTTGTGAACAAATTTGGAAACAATTGCAATTTGAGATTGAATGAGGTAAGGGACCAGTTAATTAGAATTTCCTCTATAGATCTTTGGTTCTCAACCAGGGAAGTTTTGCCCCCAAGGGGGCATTTGGCAATGTGAGACATTTTTGGTTGTCACATCTCATGGTGGGGGAGTGCTACAGTTATCTACCTGGATGCTTTTCCATATTCTGCAATCTTCAAGACAGCAGCCTTCACCCCTGCTCACAACAAAGAATTATCAAGCCCAAAATGTCAATAGTGCCACTGTTGAGTTACCCTGCCCCTAGTGTTTCTAAGATGTAGGCATTCTTTGAAGTAGACAATTAAAAACATAATATAGCCAAACTAAATTATTTTGACTTTCTGTATACTTATGCTGTTAAAAAATTATGTTTAAAAAACATGCCTTCAGTTTTTTCTGAGATTTGATATAAAAAGCAACAACAAATATATTTTTGAAGAATTTAATCCTGGGAAACATTTCACTTTCCTTATGACTTGATATATTTCCTCATAACTCATTATGTTTCTACTTTGCCTTCTCTCCCTTGAGGCTTAGTGCCAATTTTTTTGCTCTATTATAACAATGACCCCTTATTTTAGGCTTATTGTTATCTTTTTATTTACTGTATTGGTCTTCCTTTTTTTTTTTTACTGTTATGGTCTGTGGGTTTGGGCTAAGTGTATTTATGTGTATATGAAGAGAACATACGGGTAATATATAAATGTCCCCAATCCCTAGACCAAGTCACATCTCTATAAGATCAAATGAACAGATTTCTAATTTATATTTATATTTTTAAAGTCTCAATTTTTCAAACAATTAAGAAATATGTGCTTGTTATAAAATATTACTGTGTGTTAGTGTAAATAATCAGTGGAAGATTACTTCTCCCTGTTCATTCTCCGGAGATTTATTAATATTTCTAGTATGTGCCAGGCACGGTGGCTCATGCCTATAATCCCAGCACTTGGGGACTGAGGCAGGAGCATTGTTTGAGGTCAGGAGTTCAAGACCATCCTGGGCAACACAGTGACATCCCATCTCTACAAAAAATAAAATTAGCTGGGCATGATGGTGCACGCCTGTAGTCCTAGCTACTCAGGAGGCTGAGGTGAGAGGATTGCTTGAGCCTAGGAGTTTAAGACTACAGTATGCTATGATTGTCCCACTGCACTCCAGCCTCTGTGACAGAGTGAGACCCTGTTGCAAAAAAATGTATATTTATAGTATGCAGATTTGAAATAGAAGCTATGAGCTTGTAATTCTGTTATGGCTGGTCAGGTTTACACTCTTATAGTTTCATTTCTGAATAAGTTAAGTACATTTCTAAAAACTGAGGAGAATAAAAACAATGTCTTGAGGATTATATTTTCTGATGAACCTTTTATTGATCTGACAAAGACCCATTTTATTAAAAAAGTGTCATATTTTGTTTTTTGAAGCATACTTGATGGTATGAAATAATATTTCTAGCCCATACTTTTAATGATTTAGAATGACTCACTAAACTTTATTCAAGGCCAGTACATTGGCTTACTCCTGTAATCCCAGCACTTTGGGAGGCCAAGGTGGGTGGATCACTTGAGTTTAGGAGTTCAAGACTTGCCTGGGCAACATGGAAAAACCCCAACTCTACAGACAATACAGAAATTAGGCCAGAATGGTGGAACATGCCTGTAGTCCCAGCTCCTTAGGAAGCTCAGGCGGGAGAATCATTTGAGCCTGAGAGGTCAAGGATGCAGTGAGCCGTGATTGGGCCATTCCACTCCAGCCTGGGTGACAGAGTGAGATACTGTCTCATAAAAATAAACTTTAATCAAAATGTGATTAATTTCCATTTCTCTAAAGTTAAAAATTAAGTGAATTCCAATATCATCACTAATATGCAAACTTAACTTTTCTGTTACAGTTTTCCCAAGCAGTTGAAGAGGAAAGCTATTCTCATAATTAGCCTAACATGCGTAGAAAAGTTTAGAGATTATTTTTTTCTTTAATTTTTTTTTTTTTTTTTTAAGATGGAGTCTTGCTCTGTTGCCCAGGCTGGAGTGCAGTGGCACAATCTTGGCTCACTGCAAGCTCCGCCTCCCGGGTTCACGCCATTCTCCTGCCTCAGCCTCCCAAGTAGCTGGGACTACAGGCGCCCACCACCATGCCTGGCTAATTTTTGTATTTTTAGTAGAGACAGGGTTTCACCTTGTTAGCCAGGATGGTCTGGATCTGCAGACTTTGTGATCTGCCCGCCTCGGCCTCCCAAAGTGCTGGGATTACAGGCGTGAGCCACCACGCCTGGCCGAGATTTTTTTTTCTTAAAAAGAAATACTTAAAATTGTAAGATTACGACCATGGTTAGTTTTTTATTTGATGTTCCATTTGTACATTCGTTAGCTCTGGAACATAGAGATCCTGTTGTTTTTAAGATCTCTTGGTTGTAGAGAAATAAGAGGCTTTGAATTTGTTTCAAGCTTACCTCATACTTGAGGCAGTTTAGAAGGATAAATGATCAGTGTTCAGATTTCTTAAAGCAGTATTTTATAATGTCATGATGATTATCTTTTCATTGTTAGTACCAGGTTCTTTTAGAAAGGGGAAATTGAAGTAGGACATTGAAGTGGGACTGGGGAGGAGTTAGCAAAAAATGTGTCTATTGATTGCTGCTTGAGTCAGGAATCGGTGGTAAGAGATGTGAACCATTTTAGTGAAGTGATTTTTCAAACTCTTTTGACTGCAACACACAGGAAAAAAATTTTTTTACGTTGTATTCAGCACATAATTCATGTATCTATTTATATATATAATAAACAGACTTTTCAAGAAACAGTATTTTACCTTACTGTGTGTACATGCAGTCTGATGTTTCTGTTCTATTTGGTTTGAAATAATTGCTGCTTACATACCACTAAATTGCAGCTTGCAGTTTAACAAATTTTGCTTTAGTGTACTAATTACCTGTGTATGTGGAGAAAGTCACCCTCTGTTAGCAAATAGAAGATTGTAATTACAATACATTCTTACTCTTATGTCCTATGTGAGCATTTAATAAATATAAATAAATTAATGAAATATTTTACAGGCATTTTGTCATGATAAAATATAAGCAGCTTTGCCCAAGCAACTTGGTCTTTTGGGGTCAAAAAATGGCTTTTTTGTTTTTTGAGACAGGGTCTTGCTCTGTCACCCAGGCTAGAGTGCAGTGGTGCATTCATGGCTCACTGCAGCTTTGACCTCCTGGACTCAAGCAGTTCTCTCATTTCAGCCTCTCAGATAGCTGGGATTACAGGCACATGCTATCATACCCAGCTACTTTTTGTAGAGACGGGGTTTCGCCATGTTGCCCAGGCTGGTATGAACTCCTGGGATCAAGCAGTCTGCCCACCTTGGCCTCCCAAAGTGCTCGGATTACAAGCCCGAGCCACTGTGCCTGGCTTTATTTTTAACATTATATTTCAGCCCTCTTTCTTTTTAAATAAAAAGATGTTTAAACATGAATAGAAATTATACTAATAGGTCATTAAAAATGTAACTAGATTAATTTCGGGGGCTTTCTTAATCACTATATTAGTCTAAATCTTAATGGAGAGGCAAAAATTAGCATGCTTTAACCCAGGGGTTGGCAAACCTTTTCTGTAAAGGAGCCAGCTAATACATACTTCAGTTTTTGTGGGCCATACCATCTCTGTTGTGGCTCATCTCTGCCATTATAGTGTAAAGCCTAGACAAATAAGCAAGTGAGCGGCATGGCTGTATTCCAATAAAACTTTACTTATGGAAAAGCAAATTTGAATTTTATATAACTTTCACGTGAAGGTTTTTTTTTTGTTGTTCTTTTCTCCAAACATTAAAAAATGTAAACACCACTCTTAGCTTGTGGGCTGTAAAAATCAGGTGATGGGCCAGATTTGGCCTGTGGGCCATGGTTTACCAGCCTTTGCTTTAACCTAAAAATGGAGAAAATCAGTAGTCCAGAAGAATAAAATTTAGCAAGCATAGTTTAGAATATGAGTAGCAATATTAAATCTCTAGGCATATATATTTTGATTTTTGTGGATATTAGAACTATACATTTTTGTGTTGTTTTTTACATTATATTTTGCAGACAGTTGATATTCATAAAGAGAAAGTTGCAAGAAGAGAAATTGGTATTTTGACTACCAATAAAAACACTTCAAGGACACATAAGATTATTGCTCCAGCCAACCTTGAACGACCAGTTCGTTATATTAGAAAACCTATTGACTATACAATTCTAGATGATATTGGACATGGAGTAAAGGTAGGTATAATTTTTTTCAAGCTTTTAAAAGTAGTAACCTATAATGAAACTAACTCTTGAGAAAATTAAGCTTTTTATCTATCTTTCTTTCCTAGAGGACAAAGTCTTGACCCAGTTGTGGTTGTGAAGATTCCTTGCTACTATAACTGTTTTACCCTTCTTGCTTTTTCTTAGTGATGTATTCTCAACTTTTAAACAATCATCTTTGAATGAATTATATTTGCTTAGTTATGCTAATACCTCCTATGGTTTGAGTAAATAAGTGTAGTGTAATCTTTCCAATTTTAATTTGACTGATTAAAAAATCATTCATCATGTTATTATGAAAGTGTTTACCTTATCTCAAGTATTTATCAGCAGACTTTTGGCATTAGTTTTCAAAAACAACATATATTAATAAACATGTACTTCGAATTTTTCTAAAATAATTTTATCCCAACATTTTGGGCAAAAATAGTGTTAGGTAAAAGTAATAGGTGAATTAATATTGCCACTGCTTTTGAGTGTGTAGCTATTATATATTTTGGCTGTCTTTTAAGATGTATTTGGGTGTCTAGAACATGCAAATTTCATTTAAATTGGTATTTGAACTTAATGATTCAGAGCTTTAGCTGAGTATTAATTTATGTCTGATCAGTAGTTTGAAAGACCGTGACTTACCAGATTTGACTAAATAAATATACATACATGCTTATACTGTACAGTTCATGTAGTTGATTTTTTTTTCTAATGTAAGCATACTTAAAAAACACACTGTTATGGGTGGAAATCAGTTAAATCTAAATTTAATGTAGATCTAGGTAAAAAGAAAATATACACTGTAAGTTTATTTTTAAAATCTCTTTCTCTTCAGAGTTTCGATGCAAGCACCATTATCTGGAATATGATATTTAATTTAACTTTTTTGAGACAGGGTCTCACTCTGTCACCTAGGCTGGAGTGCAGTGGCACAATCATAGCTCGCTCCAACCTTGTACTCCTGGGCTCAGGTGATCTTCCCTTGTCAGCTTCCCTGGGTCTACAGGCACGTGCCACCATGCTGAGCTAAATTTTTTGTTTGTAGTGACAGGGCCTGTCTGGGTTGCCCAGGGTGGTCATGAACTCCTAACCTTAAGTGATCTTCCCACCTTGGTCTCCCAAAATGTTGGGATTACAGGTGTAAGCCATCATGCCTGCCCAATATTTAATTTTATAGCCAATACCTACATGCATTTAGATTACTGATAAGAGCATGTTAAAATAAGATGTGTAATTGGATGGTTAGTTAATAACTGAAATTTCTTCTAACTTGGGAAAATTTATTCAAGGCTAACAACTGCTAATGGAATATTTTAGAATACCTCCAGAATCTAATGCCAAAAAGACACTTAGAATATAAAATAAGACATTTGTGTTTGCCCAATTACATAAGAAAAAAGTAATCACATTTTTAAAAAATATATAATTCATAGGTTTACATCCCCCATTCTTATAATCCTCGAAGTAAAATGTTTTTCTTTCAGGATTCTAGCCCCTTCATTTTTTGACTTTCAGTGTTTAAGGGTCATTAATTTGAAGAAATCTTTAATAAAATTAAAGTTTGGAATAAAACAGTATCTTAAATTCATCAAAGAAACTTTTGTTCATGACACATTCTGCTTTAACCACTCTTTCTATGATCTACTGAAACATTATTTTGTTAATGCTGAATGCTTAACTTGTTTTTTCTTTTTTTCCTTTCTCTTCACATCCTGAAGTTTCAACTAACCTTTCAATGCTTTTTTTCCTTACCTCTTTTATTTGCTCCATTTATGCATTAAGTGGTTGCTTAGATTTAAGGTAAGAGATTCCAGGGCTGGATTTCCATTCTTTGTTCTTATGTAGAATATTACATATGGGGAGTTAAAGAGATAGTTAACACTTGGCCTTTTAAAACCCAATAAATAATTCCTCCTTTTTGTTTTATTTTTTGTCATGCAACTTTGTGGTGTGTCTTCATGTTCCTTGAGGGCAGATATTTTTGTCTATTTTGTTCACTGCTCTATCCTTTGTGCCTAGAACAGTACCTGACACACACTAGGTGCTTAGTAAATATTTGTTGAATGAATGGTTATTTTGTAATGTTAATATATTTTGTGAAACTGAAATGTAAGCTACCCTATCATAAAAATGTTATGAAATATAATTAGCTGGATTTTTATAAATATAGAGACTTTGTTATGAATCGGAGGGCCAATTAATGTGCTTTATTTAACCCTCCCCCTGTGTAATAGCCTTTTTATTCTATAAATGGTGTGCTTTCTGATATACCTTATGGACAATATGTCATTATCTTTTAATCAGTATAAAGAAATCGAGAAGCAGAAAATATTCAGTGCCACGGGTTTTTTTTTTAAGTTGCAGTATCATATTTTGTAGAAAAATTATTCTTTTTTCCAAATAGCTGTATAAAGAATATATTTCAATATAAACTGTAAGAGCTTTTAAAGGTGAATATAATTATATGCAAAACATCAAAAGCTCATGATAATGTTTAACAGAATATCAGTTAAGAATTAGAGATATTTCCTGTTATGATTCATTTCAATAACGTTTTGGTATCGTGGAGGATTCGTGATAAAAGAAATTCAACTATATTCAAGAAGCCTGCCTAAAATACAAGGTTACTAAAATTATATACAAAACTTAGCATGCATTTCTTCTTTGATTTTTTTTTTGTAGGTGAGTTTTATAGTTTATTTTCAAATATATATTCCTCCCACCTAACACCCATTATTTGCCATATCTTTAGTGTAGAAAGTGATGACAAGATGACTGAGCTCTGAATCATTAACTAGTACTAACTATGGCCACACAACTTTCACCTGCCCGTGGTAGGTAGATTTGATTGGAAGAGCCCAGGCATATGGACTCCTGTATTATTGATTGGATTGTTGGTTCCAAATCCTCAGTCATGGTGAGTAAGTGTGGAATTGTGAAGAAATTCCTTTTGCTTGAAATAAGTGGGTTGCAGTGAACTAGACCAAAAGCAGACTGTGGCTGCTTTGGTCCTTTTACCCTAAAGTCTGTATTCAAATTTTGACCATTGATGTGTTAACCTCCAAAGTGATAGAAATACATGGAAAGTTTAACTGAAGAAAAAATACAGAAACACACAAATTCTTTACCCTTAAAGTTTAGACTAGCTTGCCCAAGCCACTATCTCATGCTTGTTTTCTCTAAGCCCCACTATGATTCCTTCTTGATGTTCCTGCGTCAGGATCTGTTTCCATTGTGAGAGATAGGCCAAACAGAGTCTCCTAGAAAGATCTAATGAAGAATCACACTTAGATAAGATCCCTGAGCTTTTTGGAGACCTGTGGATTCTAGCAAGTGTCTTAGAAGTCTCCTGATGAGCAATAGCATTGTGGATTCCTTATCCTCATTTTAATCAGGGTAGCTGATATAAATGTTGTTTAAAATTTAAAACCTATTTAAGACCTAGTCCTTTTTCTTTCTACTTCTCTTTTTCTGTTTCTCAGCACTTTTTGAGCTCTGTCTTTGCTGCTCCCATTGCTGTCATACTTTTTATACTTTTCAGACAGTCTCTAGAGAAAGTCATCATACTTTAGGACCAGACATGTGGGATTTGACTCAGAAGAGACCTCCTTGTTTAAAAGTTTAACTTTTACTATTTTATACAGCATGTTTGATTGCTTAATGGTTCTTGTCATCTGAAATTTGGATTAACTTTTTCTTCAGTCAAGTTACAAATTTAAGAGTTCATAAGATTTTTAAAAACAGTATGGTAATAGTTTTACAGCAAAGGACGTACAAGGTCAGTGGATAGAATGCCATATTGGAGGTGTTTTCATATATACCTAAGGCCACATAAAAGTGGAATGTACCTTGAACTGGTTCCTGTTCCCTACTCTTGTTTTTTTTTGGAGACGGGGTCTCACTCTGTCACCCAGGCTGGAGTGCACTGGTGTGATCACGACTCACTGCAGCTTTGACTGCCCTGACTCAACTGGTTCTCCTGCCTCAGCTTCCTGAGTAGTTGGTACTACATGTGTGCACCACCATGCCTGGCTATTTTTTAAATAATTTTTTGTAGAAATGGGATCTCACTGTATTGGCCTGGCTGGTCTCGAACTCCTATGCTCAAGCCCCCCTCTCACCTCGGCCTCCCAAAATGTTTGGATTACAGTTGTGAGCCACCATGCCTGGCTAGTACTCTTTAGTAGTAAAAAGAATTTTAAGACCGTGTTACTGAGGTCAGTATGATGTGTTTGTAATGAATTTTTCTGTTGAAAGCATTAAAATTGTCACTAATGAAGCTAAACTTAAGTATTTTTAAAATAAGCATATTAGTTTAATCAAAAGTAATAAAAACTTCTGATTTTTAATGTATTATTTCAGTTGAACATCACCCAAGCAGATTCTTTTTTTTTTTTTTTTTTCTTTTTTTTTGAGACGGAGTCTTGCTCCATCACCCAGGCTGGAGTGCAGTAGCACGATCTCGGCTCACTGCAACCTCCGCCTCCCGGGTTCAGGCGATTCTCCAGCCTCAGCCTCCCTAGTAGCTGGGATTACAGGCTCCTGCCACCACGCCCGGCTAATTTGTGTACTTTTAGTAGAGACGGGGTTTCACCATATTGGCCAGGTTGGTCTCAAACTCCTGACCTTGTGATCCACCCGCCTCAGCCTCCCAAAGTGCTGGGATTACAGGTGTGAGCCACCGTACCCGGCTCAGATTCTTAATAATTAATGAGCAGGGCTTAAGGGTTTTACAACCAGCAAATTAAGAATATAATACTTTTAAAAATTTTGCTTAAGATCTTGAAGATCCATCATTTAGCCCCATGTTTAAAAAATGGACTGTTTTCACTTGAGTACTATTTTTAGCAAGTATTTGTCATTCCTTACAGAAATATGATAAATTCCCCTTATATTTCTAGCTTTCAGGTACAGTTGAAGGTGCACTCTTAAAAGTTTATCCAGCACAGCTCCTGGAAGAAAAGCTTTATAGTAACATCAACCTTTGAGAGACCCATCTGTTTTTGCCTATAAGTTCCAACCTTAAGCCACCAATTCTGTTTTGACAAAAGCCAGTTGTTAGAATCTGTTTTCAAAATCAAGCAGGAGTTTGTCCATCTTTGTTTCTCTTGTTTTCTTCTGCTTTCTTTACCTGTTTCTCTTTCCTCTTACTCCTAATCTTATATCCCCTTATTCTCTATGTTTTATTATTGGACTCTTGACTCGGTAGGCTTTTTTGTCTTTTAACCCTTTTACTAAAAATCTTAACCTCTGTCCTGAATTTATACTCTAATTCCTGGTTTCAGCTTTGATTTTCCTCACAGGATCTTTTGGTCCTTTTCCTGGAGTCCCTTAGGAATTGAAGTAGGAACATACATCCTCTGAAGAGAGGGATAGAGGTCTCT
This sequence comes from Hylobates moloch, assembly GCF_009828535.3. NCBI lineage: Eukaryota > Metazoa > Chordata > Mammalia > Primates > Hylobatidae > Hylobates > Hylobates moloch. Next base: position 38,688,591 of record NW_026652276.1, on the reverse strand, counting down.
AGAAAGCCAAATAATTATGTACTAGATGGGACTATAATGGGGAACAAAACTGAACAGAGAATGAGGGCCCAAAGGTGACTGACCTCAGCTTTTTCCCATCCTATTTCACATATAGACACAACCTACACACACTTCCCCTCTTCTATTTGTATATTTAAATTCTCTTTTCTTTTTTTTAAAGAGATGAGATCTTGCTTTGTTGCTCAGGCCAGAGTGCACTGGCATGATAGCTCACTGTATCCTTGGGCTCAAGTGATCCTCCTGCCTCAGCCTCTCAAGTAGCGGGACTACAGCCACTCCTGACTGTTTTTTTTTTTTTTTAAAGAGATGTGGTCTTGCTGTGTTGCCCAGTCTGGAATCCTGTTCTTTTAAAACTTAACAAGTTTAAGAAATTATTAGGGAAGTTTCATAGAGAAAAACCTGAGCTGGTTTTTCTAACGATTTCTTCCCACATTGGTATTTCTTTTTTTTTCTTTTTTTATTTCTATAGGATCTGTAGACATTGCTTTTTCTTTTTTTTCTTTTTTTTTTTTTTTGAGATGGAGTCTCACTCTGTCACCCCAAGCTGGAGTGTAGTAGCGCTATGGCTCACTGCAACCCCTGCCTTCTGGGTTCAAGTGATTCTCCCTGCCTCAGCCTTCCAAGCAGCTGGGATTACAGGCACCTGCCACCACGCCCAGCTAATTTTTGTATTTTTAGTAGAGACAGGGTTTTGCCATGTTGGCCAGGCTGGTCTCCGAACTCCTGACCTCAGGCGATCTGCCCACCTTGGCCTCCCGAAGTGCTGGGATTACAGGCATGAGCCACCATGCGCAGCCAGACATTGCTTTTTATTTTAGGCATGTGAGTCTTATTTATTTCAAAATACCTTTAAAGCAGAGAAATCATTCTATAGACCGTTTTGTCTCCTTTTTTTCCCCCACAGGCTCCCTTCTTTTTTTTTTTTTTTTTCCCCACATGCCTTTACTCTTGTACCTAGAGGTCTGGTAGGAGATTAATATATGAGGGGTATACTGCACATAACATTTTAGGATGCGTCTGCCACTGTTCTGTTGTAGTAGGTCATCTGTTAATGGGAGGTTTCATAGCAGAGGTGATGTCTTCTATGAATTAGAGATACTTGGCTGTCCAGGCATGATATTTATAATGAATATTATATCAGTATTCAAGGAAGTATTGAATGTACCAAAGAAGGTAGAGCAGTATAGGTAGGAGCATTGTAGAAAAAGTATTAAGTCACAATAATTGGCTTAATGAGTGGTGCCAGTTGTAGTGATCTCCAAAGCCTGGTCATAAAGGAACTGTTTCTACCTCCGGTGGTATTTGCATTCCTTCATCATAGCCTAGTGGGAAAGTGTTTGAGCTGTGGCCATGCATTAATTTTCATCACCTAAATGAAATATTTCTTCTGTTTTGGAGGTTTCTCTCTGGTAGGGAAAAAGTGGGGACTTTTCCAGCTTTTCTTTCTTGTACCTAATACCTGCTTCACTTAGCTCTTGAGATCTTTTCATTTTATGAAATAAAAAAAATACATAACAAAATTATGATTGATACCGGCCACCAGAGTATTGTTCTAATTTCCTAAACTGTTGTATGTGCCTGATGATAGTTCTGCTATGTTTGTAACTTTAAAAAGTATTTCAAGTGAAATTACTATTATGAAGTGGCTGCAGTACTGCTTTGTTTTCCTTGTCTTGAGTTTATGGTATGTGTTCTGTCTCTCTCTCTCTTGCTCTCGTTAAGTTGCTCTCCATCAGCACGTAGAGATCTCATGTGTTTTGCTACTTGTCAGGAAATGTTTTATCTCTTAAATACTTCTCTCAGAATAGTTGTTTTAGGATCAATCATGACGGCTGTCTAGTAAATATATTTTTATATTTACCAGATTATTTTAGTTCTGAAATATAGTTTAACTTTAATTATGATGTAGATTTTACCTATTATAAAAATTGTTTTGTCTGGCATTTATTTCTGTTCTTCCTTTTCTTCAAATTTGATGGCAGTATTTATATTCTGCATAGCACGTTTATTGCTTTACTTAGCGTAGAAACATTTTTCACAAGGGAAAAGATGCCTTGAGGAAATATTGAAAAACTTTTAATAGAAAGGTAATGAAATATTAGTGAGGTATAAAATTAGATTGTTTGAACACTCTACAGAGACTCTTGTTTCTTAAGTGACTTAGGTTAGTCATTCAATCCCATTAGCCAAACAAATATACAGTCATTTGATGATTCTACAGATCATAAAATGTACGAAGTTATACTCATAGAAATGTTGGCCAGGCGTGGTGGCTCATGCCTGTAATCTCAGCGCTTTGGGAGGCCGAGATGGGTGGATCACCTGAGGTCAGGAGTTCGAGACCAGCCTGGCCAACATGACGAAACCCCATCTCTATTAAAAATACAAAAAGTAGCTGGGCGTGGTGGCACGCCTGTAATCCCAGCTACTCAGGAGGCTGAGGCAGGAGAATCGCTTGAACCCAGGAGGTGGAGGTTGTAGTGAGCCGAGATCAGGCCATTGCACTCCAGCCTGGGTGACAGAGCGAGACTCTGTCTAAAAAAAAAAAATAATAATAATAATAAATGTCCACCAGATTTTAATATAGAGATTGCTTATTTTATGCTATTTTTTTGGGGGGTGGGGGGTAGGTCTGAAGACTTACAAAAGATACTGCAATTTAAACAAAAACACCTTGCATACCAAAACCTAAAACAAATAAAAGTTGGAAAGCTCTTTTCAAATATTTTAGCTATCCCATGTATAGAATAAAATTCTCTCTTAAATTCCTGCTCCTTTTCCTTCCTGTTTCTCAGCAAATTGATGTAGTTTTAGTGTTTGGTTCACTTCTCCCTCATCACTTAAAGTAACTTTGGGTTTTATGTTGTTTAAGGTTGAGCTTAAAGGACTTTGGTTACCACTTTAAAAAAATCTTCTGGTTTCAGAAATTAATATATGCAGTTTTAAAAGCTATTCATTATTTGTCATATTACTCCTAAAATTTTCCCCAAATGTGGATTGATTTTTTTAAAAAAACTTTTTCTGGCATTTTCATTTTGAGATACGAGTAGTATACCCTCTGCTTATTAATGAGAGGGAGAGCAAGGGTAAGTTAATCTTTACTCTTACTTGATAATGTTTGTTTGTTTTTATTGTTTAAAAGCAACTACAAAAGGATTACAGATAAATGCTTCACTTTAAAATATTGACATTTCAAAGGTATCATTTGTCATTAAAGATTGTTTTAACATCACACACAACTTGTTCACTGGGCTATTCATTTGAAGAATTTGTTTCTTGAGATAGTATTTCTTGCCTATTCAAATAACAAGTAGTATTTTAGGATTTTAAACAATTCCACTTAAGCCAGGGTTGGTTTTGATAGCCTCACTTCTCTGTATACAATTATGATTTGCTTTCTTAAAATTTATATTCTGAAGTTACAGTTATAAATATATTCTGATTTCAGTGGTATAATGTCTTGCAATTTTATTTAGAAAGTATAATTTGACTACTCTAGCCATATTATTTTTAGAAAAGTTGAGGTCCTTTTTCAAAATATGTTTTGAAGATGGCAATTCAAAATATTAGGGTCTTAAAATAGAATCATATGTGAACCTGTGTGGTGAACATTAACCCATTGGTAGTCTCAACTTGAGACTGCATTTGAACTACACTTGTGAGTGATTTTTCTTAGCTTTTTGAGATAGCCAGGGCTTTCTGTATAAGTGCTAACATACTCCTTTGGTGACCTCCATTATTCCCAGATTACCCATCTTTCCCACACTTGCATTTTCAGTTGGGGATAGAATAGTGAGAAGAGTTACGGTCCAGCTCTGACTTAGGACTATGTTACATCTTTCTCATGCCTGAATTCACCTTCAGTTTGGGCCCGAGTGGGTCCACTTCCCATTGGAACTAGGACATTGCCTGTGGCCCTTGTGCTGCTCCCAGTTGAATGGGATACCTCAGCCCTAACTTTCTGGTTCAGATGTTTAGGAACATGGCTTGAACTTCTAGCAGTTTTCAGGTAGGTGGTTCCTTCATAAGAAGATACTAACTAAATCGGACTTATAAGGCTGGCCCACAACTTAAAAAACTAATATTTTCTGTATATATTACATGATTTGTCTTTATATTCTCTAGTTACAGTGGATCATATGCATAGTTGCATATTTTTATTCGGGAAATGTATTTTGCTTATGATATGCTTACTATCTAAAGAAAGTTACTGGCCGGGTGCAGTGGCTTACGCCTGTAATCCTAGCACTTTGGGAGGCCGAGGCTGGCGGATTGCCTGAGCTCAGGAGTTTGAGATCAGCCTGGGCAACATGGTGAAACCCCGTCTCTACTAAAATACAAAAAATTAGCTGGGCGTGGTGGCATGCACCTGTAGTCCCAGCTACTTGGGAGGCTGAGGCAGGAGAATTGCTTGAACCTGGGAGGCAGAGGTTGCAGTGAGCCAAGCTCGTGCCACTGCACTCCAGCCTGGGTGACAGAGCGAGACTCCATCTCAAAAAAAAAAAAACAGTTATCTCTAAAAATAAGGAATTGCTTAAAAGCATTATTGTTTTTGATTGAGTTACTCTTTATTAAAACTAAAATTTTGTAGTTATTCTATTTAATTTTAATTGAATGTAATATCAAATAGTCTAACCAGTGATCTGTTGGTGTGATGGCCTAATGGCAAATAAAGTCTTTGCATACAAGTTTATAATGATTTGAAAATCTCACGTTAGGAAGAGTCCTTTGAGTACAACTGTAGAATAATAGTAGAGTAGAGATTGCATATGAAATGCATGGCCTCTAATTTTTTCCCTGTATTTAAACCTTCCCTTCCTTTGTTACGTAGTGTAGCATTATTTCCCAAAAGTGCCACTTTGTTTCACTGCATACAAGTTGAGTTTTCCTTAAAATTTTTTAGGTGAGTACCCAGAACATGAAGATGGGTGGGCTGCCGCGTACGACACCTCCAACTCAGAAGCCCCCTAGTCCCCCTATGTCAGGGAAAGGGACACTTGGGTGAGTATATAAGTAGTAATTGAAAACCATTTTATGTAGTATTGTTTAAAAATGAAGCACAACATACATTTAAATTATTTTTTGAATATTTGAAGAGAGACCATTTTCTTTGTAGGATTGTTGTTTGTGTGTATAACTTTCTCTTCTCTTAGGAAACACATTTTTATACTTCAAAAAGATTTGTTGAGGAATTATTTTTCTAGTGAATTTTAAATTTGAGGTAAAATCCTAGCCCAAGTTCATGGTTTATTGTAAATTGCAGTCTAATTTTAATTCCTTTTCTTTCAGAAAATTTATATAGTCTTTTATATTACAGTTTAACTCCAACTATCCTTTTTAAGCTGTGTAGATTATAAAATATTGAGCTTCAGGCCAGGTGTGGTGGCTCATGCCTGTAATCCCCACTTTGAGAGACCAAAGTGGGCAGATCACTTGAGCCCAGGAGTTTAAGACCAGCCTGGGCAATATGGTGAAACCCTGTCTCTATGAAAAATACAAAAATAAGCTGGATGTGGTGGCACGCACCTGTAGTCCTAGCTACTCGTGAGGCTGAGACAGGAGGATCACCTGAGCCCAGGAGGTTGAGGCTGCAGTGAGCCGTGATCATGCCACTGTGCTGCAGCCTCGGTGGCAGAGTGAGCCCCATCTCAAAAAAAAAAAAAAAAAAAAAAAAGAATATGGAGCTTTATTTTGGTCCTACAGAGTTGGGCTCTAGATTTGACTTTTGGCAAAAATGGCCAATTAATGGAAAAGCTTGACTTTTTTCTTCTAGAGCATCGTATTATAAACTTGACTTATTGTGATTGAGATTTATGATTAGGTTGGCATTAGTATAGCCCAGAAGCCAGGTGATTAAAATTCTGTTTCAGCTGTGTTGTTACTTTATAATTCCTACATAGTCAGCTGCCAAGAATTCGGTTTTTTCATCTGTAAAAGGGGGGTAATATTTGTCCTCTGTCAATTTTTTAGGGTCACTGTACCACAAATTGGATGTTTAAAAATGTATAAGACAAAGACAAAATGTTTTGACAACCATTGGCTTTATGATATATGCTAAACAAGTTTTTAATTGACAGTCTTGTTTTTGGCTTCCTCAGCACCGCCGCCGCCGCCGCCACCACCACCACCACCACCACCACCACCACCACCACCACCACCACCCACCACCACCACCACCACCACCACCACCACCACCACCACCACCACCAACAACAACAACAAAACAACCACAAACCTTCAAATAACTGAAACGCAATCAAGCACTGAATCAGGATAGGACAAAATGATTTGAGATATAGTGGAGGATAGTGCTGGAAGAGAGATAATAGGACAGTAGGAGACCAAAGAATAAAAATAAATTCTAACCAGGAATAGGATGACTTTATTAGGGGTGGACAAAATAATTCTGCTTAGAGAGAGAGAAAATCTAGTGGATCAAATAAGATTTAAACTTCAAGGTCGAAGGTAGATGGCATAGTAGTGTATAATGGTGCCAGGGGTCGGGGTAGAGAGATGAAGAGAAACTCTGTTTTTATTTTCCTATGTAAACATTTACATTTGTATCATGTGTAGTGCCTTATGGATTTTGTTGGGTTTTAAGTCAAGATTGTTAGTAAGATAAGCTACTTAGTCCCTAGAAAGTCCCTAGAAAAATGGAACTTTGTGTTGTTTTCAAGTTTTGAATATTTGCTCATATACCAGTGTTTGTTTTCCTTGTATATTAGCAATGGTTCTGCAGGATCCTTGGGGACCAGAGTTGCTGAGGCCCACTCTGCTAGTTGATGGCTATAACCTGTTTTTCCACATAGTCTTTGCCTAGTCACCACATTTTGTTCCTTTGCTCCTTTTTTTTTAAAAAAATCTTATTTGTATCATTGCCTTCACTCTGTAGTTCTCAAAGAATTTTTACTTGGATGCAACAGAGCTTGTTATTTTTTTGAGACAGTGTCTCTCTGGAGTGCGGTGGTGCAATATTGGCTCACTGCAACCTCTGCCTTCTGTGCCCAGGCAATTCTCTTGCCTCCAGGTGATTCTCCTGCTTCAGCCTCCTGAGTAGCTGGGATTACAGGTGTGCGCCACCATTCCCAGCTAATTTTTGTATTTTTTAGTAGAGATGGGGTTTTGCCATGTTGGCCAGGCTGGTCTCAAACTCCTGAGCTCAAGTGCTCTGCCCGCCCCGGCCTCCCGAAGTGCTGGGATTACAGGCATGAGCCACTGCACCTGGCCGCAACAAAACATTTTTATTGCCTGGGAAAAATTGTCTGAAAACTAGATGTTGGAGAAATTAATGTTTCCCATTTTATTGTTTAATATTTGCATTATAATTTAAGAGATGCCAGAACTTCCTTTTAGTATTTTAAATCCAAAGTCCTGACATTACTTTTTCCTCTTTTGACCCAAGATTTCATCCAGTGTCCCTTATTTTACTTTTAATTACTAATGTATACATATATGTAAGGAGACTTTGAAGGGTAGTAGAGTAAATTGCAAAGTGATCTCATCCAAAATCAGTGATCCATAACTCGAGTGCCCCAGGAGAGCAATAGTTAAAGGAACTCTGGGATCCATACATAAGTCAGTAGAGCAACATCATTTCAGGAAAAGAAAGCTTTTTAATTTTCACATCTTGATCAGTTCTTATTCTTTTAGTGACCAAGATCTCATCTACAATATGTCAATTGACTTTATCATTGTCATAAAGAATTTGGAAACCTAAGTAGAAATGAGAACTAATTTAATAATCACTAATTTCCCCATGTGCATCCTGTTTCCTGTCATATTTCCTTTCTTCCTCTTTTCATCCTCTTTACGAGGAAATTTTGGGAAAAGGTGGGAAATATGTGTTAATAAATCCAGTCTGGCTTGTATTTTACAGTTCAAAGTAAATAATATAGAAAGGCTGTTGTGGTGGTCATTCCCTTCCCCCTACCTTTGTAAATGTTGAACTCTGAGGAGGGAAAGAGAAAAGAGATCAAGGTGAAAGTTGAGGGAGAAAGTGAGAATGGAAGATGAAATTAAAGTGTGTATTTTTGTATACAGATGTACTTTAATTTCTGTATATTTGGTATATAGAAAGGGAAATGAGTTATTATGGCTAGTATTGATCATCAGTGTGGGGGTTATAGATCCGAAATCTAGATTTGTAGTTCCTGTCTTTGAATATCTTTGGTTAGGGAGAGAAGGGAGAGGAGAATAATGAGTGCATTCATGAAGTACAGTTGGGAGACTTTAATATGATACTAAAAGAATTCCAACTCTTTTAAGAAGAGAGTAGGGTCTGGGAAACATTGGCTTAAATGGTAGAGAACCTTTGTGCTCTTTGAGAATAAATGAGCAAAATTGCATTAGCACAGGGAAACGAGGTTGGAGACTGAAAAATAACAATATTCACCAAAACCCTAATGGTGGAGAAGTGATACATTAGTAAAGACTGAAATTGGTAGCTGGATTATGTTAAAACACATTTCCTATCTCTGATTACAAATTGTATCTCACTGCTGGCAACTCTTTGAATTTATTGTGCCGAAACTTGCTTAATCATACAATACATACGCTCTTCTTTTTGTAGGCGGCACTCCCCCTATCGCACACTGGAGCCAGTGCGTCCTCCAGTGGTACCAAATGATTACGTACCTAGCCCAACCCGTAATATGGCTCCCTCGCAGCAGAGCCCTGTGAGGACAGCTTCTGTGAATCAAAGAAATCGAACTTACAGGTATTTTCTCTACCTCAGTGCAAAATGTGATGGTCATAGTACCATAATCTGTTCAGATTACTTCAGGTAAATCTCTCATTTTCCAAGCACTAAGTTCTTTTCCTCACTCTATTCTCCCAAACCTCATCTGATTTCACCTCTCTCTCCTCATGTTCTAATTCAACTTTGAGCAGTCAGGAAGTTGATAAAGAACAGACATCTCAAAGTGCAGACTTCTCTCCAAGTTTTAAGAGTTCAGTTGATCTGGAAAAAAAATTATGGACCAAATGTGGGAAATGTCAGGTTGTTTTTTGGTGGAACTTTACAGATGAAAAACTATACATAATAAAACACTAATATGGGATAGTACATCAAAGTATGATTATTAATTAAAATTACTCAAATCTGTTTAGGAAAATGTGTTTATTTTATTGTAATAGAAGTTTCTTCAGATAGGCATTAAACTGGAATATAAAAAGGCAATATTTATTGTTTTAATATGTTAAACCTCAACATTTATCACATTTATGGATAATTTTTTCAAAATGTGGTCAAAACAAGCTTATTGAACTCAGTTTTTCCCTCAACTTTATTAATTAATAAATATACATACATATATATATACACACACACACACACACACACACACACACACACATTTTTTTTTTAACCTGTCACTGACTTGGAGCTCAAGGAAATTTTTTTTTTGAAGCGGAATGCTTTTGAATTACCTTTATTGTAGCTACATTCATCTCAGAAAATGTCGGGAAGTGCTGATGATCTCTTACTGTTGATAAATACTCATGTTTTGGTGGCTCTTATTTCTTTAGCAGCAGTGGGAGTAGTGGAGGGAGCCACCCAAGTAGTCGGAGCAGCAGTCGAGAGAACAGTGGAAGTGGTAGTGTGGGGGTTCCTATTGCTGTTCCTACTCCATCTCCTCCCAGTGTCTTTCCAGGTAAAACATTCATGGTGCCTCGTCTTCACTTTTCTTTTCGAATTTGATTCAATCTGTGATTTAATTATGGTGGGCTTTCTTTGTAATCAGGATTTTTTTTCTTTAGGAATCATAAATATTGGGAAGTCTTTATATATTTGTTATTTGTAAGCAAGTGATTTGTAAGTGTTTGCTCACTTTGCACTTCTCTTTATGCCTTTGGTGATGTGGCTCAGTTGCTGCTTTGAGGTTTCAGATCACACTTTGTTATGAGTTACAAGTTTAATTCCAGCTAGTGTTACGACAGTGCAGTCTTTGGACACAGTGGGAACTCAGTGTGAGAACCATATTAGTAACAAACGATTGGGCAGATATAACAAGTAGTTTTGACAGTTAAATTTAGTGGATGTATTGGAATTTAGTAGTCTCTGAAAATACTACTCTCTTTTCTCTGAAACAGAAAAATCTGCTTATTTGATTTGAGGAGATGCACACTTACTTAGTTTTAAAAACATGACACAAAATACATTAATAGAATGTTACATACTTAATTTACTTACAGTAACAAGTAGATAATGCCTTTTAAAAATCATAAAGATTTGTGTTTTAAAAAAACTTTTTTAAATCTGATATCTGGAATATGTCTTTTTTGATTTCTGTAATTCAAAATGGAAAACTGTTGTTTTTTAGTGTATTATGTTAGTTTTGTATACTATATACAGAATGTTACGCTAAAAATAACAATACGAAGGGAACACTTTTCTTCTGGAGTAGTGCTTTCAAATAAAAAGGAATGTTTGTTTTTAATGAATTGAAAAAATCTGCACATTACCCTGAGCATCTTGAATTATTTGCTGCTTATATAGTAATCCTTTAACATAAGTTTTACTCTTTTTTTCAACTCTGTTCTTTTGGTTAGTGTTAAGCACTGAATATCTAACATTAAATACTCTAATACCTTTTCTAATCCTGCCTCATGTGATTGCCTCATTAATGCTGCCTCTTACTCCTCTTTCCCCTCAGCCCCTGCTGTCTCTGCTGGCACTCCTCCCCTTCCTGCTACTTCTGCATCTGCCCCTGCCCCTCTTGTTCCTGCTACTGTCCCTGCCTCCACTGCCCCAGACGCTGCTGCTGGGGGTGCCCAGACCCTTGCTGATGGCTTCACTTCTCCAACTCCCCCTGTTGTTTCTTCCACTCCCCCTACAGGTAAGTATTTGCTTAGTCATTGGCAGGCAGATCCAGTCATCTGGCTATTCTCTTACTTGCACCTCTGATTTTTGTTTGTTTTTGGTTTGGTTGTAGTTTGTATTAAAAAAAATAAGAATAATGTACTAACCAGAAAGTATGTGACCAAAGATTAGCATTTCCTGAGAAAATTGAGGTAAATTTTCTCATACATTTTTCCAGTAGGGTGGCATAAATTTATGTTTTTTTATTGCTTGAATTTCATTTATTAGAGATTTTTAAGTTTAATATGGAGCTACCTTCTATACAGTTTTTGGAAATTATCATTAGAAATATTTTTATTACGGGTTAAGTGATTAACAAAAGTCTATTACAATAATTCTAAGGTATATTTTATAGGAAATATTTGATACAACAAACGGAAAGCCTCTGTAAGTCTATTTTTAACAGAATCTGTTGCTTATTATAGCAGCATTGGAAACTCATAGACAATGGACTTTTAAAGAATTTCAGGTTTATTTAAGTTGGTTGGTGTTTTAAAATTGCAATCTAAAATCTGTTTTGATTGGGGAGGAGATAGACTCAATTGCTACAAAATATATTTGTACGGTTAATGATGCTGGCTAGTAAACAGGTTATTATCTGCTATAAAATGTATGTGTTTGGACATATATCACTGTATTAGTCTGTTCTCACATGGCTATAAATACCTGAGACTGGGTAATTTATGCAGAAAAGAGGTTTAATTGGCTAACGATTCTTCAGGCAGTACAGGAAGCATGATACTGGCATCTGCTTGGCTTCTGGGGAGGCCTCAGGAAACTTACACTCATAGCCTAAGGCAGAGGGGAAGCAGACTGGTCACATGGCCAGAGTAGGAGCAAGAGGACAAAGCGGGAGGTGCTACACACTCTTAAACAACCAGATCTCATTATTGCAAGAACAGCTCCAAGGGGGATGGTGTTAAACCATGAGAAACCGCCCTTGTGATCCAGTCACCTGTCCCCAGGCCCCACCTCCAACATTGGGGATTACAGTTCAACACAAGATTTGGGCAGGGACACAGATTCAACTCATATCAATCACCATAGTGTTCCACTTGCCAGTGAAGAACTTCATGGCATTTATATTCAGCTTTGCTGTTATACATGTTAAACATATCATATATAAGATCTTTACATGTTTTAAAAGACACTTTTAGCCAAAATGGATTTTGGATGATGTCATATGGGATTCCTTCTATATGACTTTCAAAGAAAAGCTTTCTGCAGTAGATAAATGTAAACATGAGCTGGTTTTTGATCCGAATACAACTGTTAGGCCAAACTAACTAGTTAAGTATAGGAATCTCGTTATGCTCCTGCTTTGATAAAGAATGCATCAGAAAGGACAAATCACCCCCAACTGAGAGTCTATGTTTTAGTAATTAAATATTAATTGAATAACAGGTGCCTGGCTCAGTGTTCACCAAATAAACATTTATTATGTGAGGGGATAATTAACTGTGGTTTTTAAAACAAAAAGCAAGGTAAATGCCTTATTAATAATTTATATCAGGATAGTCTCTTTTATACAGTAGCTGAGTTACCAAGCAATTGTTTTTCTTTTTACTAAGGTATAACTTATGTACAGTAAAATTCACCCTTTATACCATATATGTTTGTGAGTTTTGGCAAAGGTGTACTGACATGTAATTGCCACCACAATCAAGATATAGAATAGTCCTATCATTGCAAAAATTTCCTCCATGCCCCCTTTATAGTCGGTCCTTCCCTTCCACTCCCAGCTCCTGGTAAGCCCTTGATGTGTTTTTTTCTCTAAAGTTGTGCCTTTTTAAGTATAACACATAAATGAAAGCATATAGTATGTAGCTTTTTTGATCTGTTTTTTTTTTTTTGGCCAGATGCATTTGAGAATTACCCATGCTGTTGCATGTTTAAGTATTTCATTACATTTTATTGCTTAGTAGTGTTGTATTGTATGGGGATGTATCACAATTTGTTTATCCCTTTCTCAGAGGACATTTAGATTTTTCTAGTTTTGAGTGCTTATGAATAAAGTTCCTATAAACATGTACATACAGGTTTTTTTTTGTGCACATGGGTTTTTATATCGGGTAAATACCTAGGGAATAGAATTGCTGGGTTATAAGTAAATTTTTAACTTCATAAGAAACTGCCAAGTTGTTTTCCAAAATGGCTGTATAATTTTACACTCCCAGCAGCAATGTGTGAGTTTCCAGTTGCATCCTTGTCAGCACTTGGTGTTGCCTTTTTTAGCTTTAGCCATTCCAATACATGTGTAATGGTTTCTCATTACATGTGTGGTTTGGATTTGCATTTTCTTAGTGACTAATGATATTGAACATTTTTTTCATGTGCTTATTTGCCATGTGTATATCCTCTTTGGTGAAGTATCTGTTCAAATGTTTTGCTCCTTCTCACCTTTTTAATAGGGTTTTTTTTTCTTATCATTGAGTTCTTTTATATTCTAAATATATGTCCTTTATAGATTATGAGTTACAAATATTTTCTTCCATTTTGTGATTCGTTTGCTTATTTTCTGTTATTTGTGGTGGGGGGAACGGGGGCGGGCGGACAGAGTTTCGCTCTTGGCGTCCAGGCTGGAGTGCAATGGCATGATCTTGGCTCACTGCAGTCTCCGCCTCACGGGTTCAAGTGATTCTCCTGCCCAGCCTCCCAAATAGCTGGATTACAGGCACCCACCACCATGCCCAGCTAATTTTTGTATTTTTAGTAGAGATGGGGTTTCACCACGTTGGCCAGGTTGGTCTTGAACTCCTGACCTCAGATGATCCGCCCGCCTCAGCCTCCCAAAGTGCTGGGATTACAGGCGTGAGCCACTGGGTCCAGCCTGTTCATTTATTTTTTTAAATGTTGTATTTCAAATAGCAGAAATTCTTCATTTTTATTAAGTTATTTTTCAAATTTTTTTTAAATGAATTGTGCTTTGGTGGCATATCTAAGAACTCTTTACCTGAAGTCATAAAGATTTTGTTCTGTGTTTTCTTCTAGAAGTTTTTAGTTTCAGGTTTTATTGTTAGGTTTATGATAATTAGGTATATATATATTTAAAACCCCAAATGGTAAATCGACTCATTAGTAGTGTGAATAGTGTCTTTTTTTTTTTTTTTGAGACAGAGTCTCACTCTGTCGCCCAGGCTGGAATACAGTGGCGATCTCGGCCAACTGCAACCTCCGCTGCCTGGATTCAAGCGATTCTCCTGCCGTAGCCTCCTGAGGAGCTGGGATTACAAGTGTGAGCCACCACACCCAGCAAATTTTTTGTATTTTTAATGGAGACAAGGTTTCACCGTGATGGTCAGGCTGGTCTTGAACTCCTGATCTGAAATGATCCACCCTCCTCCACCTCCCATAGTGCTGGGATTAAAGGCCTGAGCCACCACGCCCAGCCCATGTGAGGTTTTAGACTAGATCTAACTATATAAAATTCATAATGATGTTAATCCAGATGTTTTTAACTTGATCCTAGGTTTGTATTAGTTTGCTATAGATTAATTACTGAAATGCTAATAATTGTATTCAGTGGTTCAAATAACTAAATATGCCTTTTAAGTCATAGTTTATACATTTTCATTTTTATCATGGTTACAGAGGCTTCTCAGTTGATAGTGGATTATGTTTAAGCTTGAGTGCTTAAGTTTTTGATACACATGTAAGATGATTAAATGTTATAACAAGCCTTGAGTGCTCTTATAATCCTTATATGACTCCATATGAATCTAAGCTTGATAAACTTTCAGACCTCCTGTAGAGCAATTTTAGTTATGTAAAACTATTTTATAATCATAGACAAGATGAAAAATTGTCAGTGTTTTTTTCCTCTAATACTTTTAATTAAAATTACCAAGAAGATAGTCTTACATTAAAGTAGAATAAAGATGGTAAGAGTCAGCTGAGAAATATGAAGCCTGGAAGAGGATATGACTACAGTGTTTGATCATGAAGATTTGAACAAATCAAGCATTCATCAAATTCTACATTACATAAGTCTTATCTCACTGTGTTTCAAGTAGTTTATTTTAGAATTTAAAAAATTTCAGGGTAACCTTAGGCACAAATGGATAGATGAGTGTGCCAGGTATTATCTGTTCCTCCAGTCCCCCCTCCTTAACTCTCCCCTCTTCTCCAGTAGGCTGACCTCCATGAAATGCTTCAATGGATTCTTTTGCCCTTTGGCTTCCTGTTGGGTTTAGCAAAAGTGTTTTTATTCTTTTTCACTTATCTCCTCCCTTTCTCCCTTTCTCTTTCTCCTTTCCTTTCCCCTCCGCTATCCTCTTGCCCTCCTCCACCCTCATCTCCTCCTCCTCTAGCTTCCTGTCCCCTTTCTGCTTTCTTCTCCACCTGCTTATTTCTCCCTCTCCTCTTCTCTCTTGCCCTCCCCTTCTCCCTTGTCTGCTAGTGTGCTCTCTCATGGGTGCTGTAGTGCTCTGTCTGTAAGAAAAAGTTCTCAGTTTAATGTAGGTGGGAGTGAAGTCAAGGTAAAGTTTAGGGAGTGGATTATATTATTAGGAAATTGATGAATTATGGAATCATGTCTCCAGTTGACATTAGCTGTGGAAGAACTCTCAAGAGAGCAAAGTACAGTGAAATTGATGATAACTATATATAGACTTAGGGATGATATTAAAAATAAGGTATATTTTGACCCTGTTTTTATATCTTAATTTTTTTCATGATTGTTAATTTTTCAGATTTTAATTTTAAGACAAAATAATGTAGCTTTCATGGTAGATTTTTTTGATTAAATGAAAGAAATGTTTGATTTGAAATTATGTCATTTAACCTTTTGTTGAAATACTTTATTTTCCTTTAACCAAACTTTTTTGCTACCTTACGTTTATTATTATTTATTATTTTGGAATAAGACTGTGTGTCAAACATTTTTTCTCTTGCCTTCCCAAACATCATTCTTGTTGATTTTAGTTTTCAGCGTTTAGTGGCTATATTTTGGGGGTGGAGTAGATAAATTTTAACTAATTGTGATGATTTTGAAATCCCATCAGATTTTTAATTTAGTGAAATAATAGTGTTAATTAGCAAACTATTTATTTATTTTGAGACAGTCTCACTCTGTCACCCAGGCTGGAGTGCAGTGGTGCAATCTCGGCTCACTACAACCTCCGCCTCCTGAGTTCAAGTGATTCTCATGCCTCAGCCTCCCGAGTAGCTGGAATTACAGGCGCACGCCACCATATCTGGCTAATTTTTGTGTTTTTAGTTGAAATGGGGTTTCACCATGTTGGCCAGCCTGGTCTGAAACTCCTGACCTCAAGTGATCTGCCTGCCTTGGCCTCCCAAAGTGCTGGGATTACAGGCATGAGCCACTGCACTCGGCCCTAATTAGTAAACCATTTAGACATAGCTTTCCAAACTTAATCATATTTTTGTTTGCTTTTCCACTTTTGTACTCTGATACAATATCAGCGAACAATAACTCACCTTGCCTTGTGTATTTCAGATACCAGTTAAACTAGCTGTTATTTTTAATTGTTAAGATTTAGGCATTGTACATAAAGTATTTAATGATCTGAGATAATTTTATTTTAATGACATGTGTGTGTTCTATCTCTTTTTCAGGTCATCCTGTACAGTTCTACAGCATGAATAGGCCTGCCTCTCGCCATACTCCCCCAACAATAGGGGGCTCGTTGCCCTATAGACGCCCTCCTTCCATTACTTCACAAACAAGCCTTCAGAATCAGATGAATGGAGGGCCTTTTTATAGCCAGAATCCAGGTTAGATTTTTTTTTTGCATTCTATAGAATGTATTTAATTAAAAACCTTCAACTACAAAAATCCCTTAATTACAAATAGTGCATGGTAGGTAGTTAGCACCTTTTGTTGAATGAATGGGAGAATGAATGAATTGTAGGTTGTTAATACTGTATCTTTCAATTCTTTAAAAATAAAATCAGTACGTGATTTCCATGTAAAGTCATACAACTTAATTTTTCTGAGCAGAATTTTTTTGAATATTTTAGTGCTTATTTGCTTTTTAAAATAACATTGTGGTGAATGGTATTTCCTTTTTATTTAATCAGACATCCTTACTTTATAAAGAATAAATAATGAAAGTTGGGTGCACATGAACAGAATTTAGAAGTGGCAAAGGAAAAGAGAACATTTTTGAAGCTACTTTGTGCTAAGGAATTATACTAGCTTGTACAACTCTCATACCAAACCCATGGTGGAAAAACTAGGAGTTGTGTAAATTGAATCAGATATAATAATTACACTAAATAATCGGTTGTATCATGCATGCAGAATAACTAATCAGGAACCTATTTAATAATAATTATTTTGTTTACTCCCCAGAGAGGGCAAGAACAAATATTAGACACCATGGCTATTGTGGACATGGTATGTCAACTTCTTTTTTCTGTATTTTTGCCAGGAAGCCAGTAAGCCTATGTGTGAACACCTCTGATAATGGGTTCAACTCATTCCATTTTTGATAAGCCTTGAATTTTGTGGGGCTGAAGTTTGTCTCTGTGGCTATGACCTATAGTGATATTCTTTGAAAGAGTCTTGCAGAAGAAATTTGATCCTCCAACATAAACAATTTAAATAATGTTTTAATATTATCTCATTTGATTCTTAGAATCATGTACAAAATAAGATTGGTGATCATTTTCTTATATATCTTATAGGTGAGAAAAATGAGGCTGAGGTGATGGTCAGATTAGGATTTGAATTTAGGTTTTCTGACTCTAAGTTCCATGTTCTTTCTTTCTGGTTTTCTTTCTTTTTTTTTTTTTTTTTAATTGAGATGGAGTCTCGCTCTGTTGCCCAGGATGGAGTGCAGTGGTGTGATCTCTGATCACTGCAACGCCCGCCTCCTGGGTTCAAGAGATTCTCCTGCCTCAGCCTCCTGAGTAGCTGGGATTATAGGCACCCACCACCACACCCAGCTAATTTTTGTATTTTGTTGTAGAGACAGGGTTTCACTATGTTGGCCAGGCTGGTCTCAAACTCATGACCTTAAGTGTTTCACCCACCTCACCCTCCCAAAGTGCTGGAATTACAGGCGTGAGTCACCGTGCCTGGCCTAAGTTCATGTTCTTTCTATTGTCCTACCTACATATTTAAAAAATCTTTCTCTTATCCTCCCAAGTCTTCTCTTGTTTGGAGGGGAAGGCGGATGAAAGGATGTGATATAAAGTGCATGAAAGCCTGAGACCTTGTCAGTCTTTTATACAGTTACATCCTGGAATATTGCTCAGGAACTGTTTGTTGAATGCCAAATGAATCCCTTGTTTATTTATCCAAATCCCTTCACTGTTCTGGGTCCCTCTTGTAAATTAAATGCTGTATTTGTAGTCCATCCAGTGCAAACCATAGTGTGAATACCAGCTGCCTTAATTGATATATACTTCTCTTCTTTTATCACATTTAGTGTTTTTGGCTCTGCCATTCTTTTTAAATCATTCTGAACTTAAATTTTGACAGAACTGCCCTTTTTATATATTTGCCTTTTAAACCACATTTTCAAACTTAGATTTGTTCAGGAGCACGGGATTACAGGTACCTGCCACCACACCTGGCTAATTTTTGTTTTGTTTTGTTTTGAGACAAAGTCTTGCTCTGTCACCCAGGCTGGAGTGCAGTGGTACAATCTCGGCTCACTGCAACCTCTGCCTCCCGGGTTCAAGCGATTCTTCTGCCTCAGTCTCCCAAGTAGCAGGGATTCAGGCGCCTGCCACTATGCCCAGCTAATTTTTGTATTTTTAGTAGAGACAGGGTTTCACCATATTGGCCAAGCTGGTCTTGAACTCCTGACCTCAAGTCATCCACTTGCCTTGGCCTCCCAAAGTGCTGAGATTACAGGCGTGAGCCACCGCACCCGGCCTATACAGGGATATTTCATGCTTTGTTTGTGTATGCTCCAAAATAGTCCTATGAGGACCCTGTAGGTAGAATTTATTTGAAGGCTGTTTAAGCACATATTTAAATGTATTTTATAATACATACTTCAATAGTTTCTTTGTAAATCTGATTTTCAAATGCTTGAAAGTATATGTTAAAGTAAAAATATCCCCACTTTATGGAATGATTTTAATGAAAAGTATTTTTCTCACTCATGGAAGTAAGGTGAATTGGGATTGTTAGGCTTTCTGCGTAATGTGTGAGTCAATTTAGTTGCGCTTTTTTGTTTTTCTGTACTCTGTTAAGTTCTGCCTTTCATCTCCAGGGATTTGATAACTGTTTAAAGTGGGTGGCCACAGCATTTTTAGTTGGTTAATCAGAGTACTTTTTGTAAACTAATTTTTTTTTAACGAAACCATTTTCTTGGAAAAGCTCTTTTTGCAAGACTTAATGATTTGTGAATCAGTGTTCTAAGGCTGTTAGATGTACTTTTATTTTATATTCATTACAATATTATTTATGAGTCAAGCGCTGTGGCAGGCGCCTGCAGTCCCAGCTACTGAGGAGGCTGAGGCAGAAGGATTGGTTGAGCCTAGGAGATGGAAGTTTCAGTGAGCCGAGATTGTGCCACTGTACTCCATCCTGGGCAACAGAGTGAGACCCTGTCTCAAAAAAAATAATTATGTAAGTCTCCTGTATTACTCCCACTGGCTCTGCAATTGTCCCTATTTTTTTCATATTTACAGTGAGAATATTTGTTGTGCTTTCTCAAGTAACCAATTCTCTGATTTAACAAAAATGATCTGAAGTGTGTGTTTTATGAGCTTTTTTTTTTTTTTTTGGGGGGGGTAATTGGAGTCTTGCTGTGGTTGCATGCTTCTGAGGAAGTGAGCTGACAATCTTTGGAAGGTTTCATGTGAATATAAATTCAGTGGGGTTCTGTGAGGTGTAAACCTAGCAGTGCTGTTACTATATTTGTTAATGTACAATTTGATCTGAGTTTGAAAAAGGGCAGTTATAACATAGGAGTTAAAATATGGAACACCTAATGTCTAGTGCCAAGTCTTAGGAGCACAATAATTGTTTTTTCATGAGATTATTTCAGAAACAAGTTATTGAAAGGAACCCTTTGATCAGGGCATAACTGAAATCCCTTTGGTTCTCATTATTTCTTAATCTAATCCAGCCAATGAAATAGGAATACCAATTTATCATTCATCTTGCCAGTGGTAAGGGGGGGGTCATAGAAACACATAGGGCTAATTATGAGTTAACAGTCTCTACTTTAAATGTAAATATGAAGCCCCTTGGTGGTCAAGAAGAATATACATATAGCTACATGTGAGTATGTTTGCATATACTTACATAAGCCTTGTTTGTTAAGGAATCAGTAATGTAGCATGTAAGTATTGAAGCCTTTAGGAGAAAGTAGCCTGTATTTTACTGCTCATATTTTCTTAAAAGCTTTTGAAAAAATCTAGTTCATAAAGTGAATGTTGGTTCCAAGAGATGTATCTATATATAGTTCTATGAGATATAGGAGTTTCTGAATGGGTATGCTGTTTCACAAAGAGAAAGCGTCAGGCTTAATAATCCCTGAGTGGTTTTAAAAGTGACTAAAAAAATAGAAAACAATGTTGGGATGGTGCTATTCCAAAATAAAATCCATTTCACATATTCTCTAAATGATTTGTGAAGTTACAGCATCGCCATAAATGTCTAAAACGTCTAGAAGAATACTGATGTGATGGGGCTTTAGCAAAGTATAAATACAGAGCAGGAGCAGGAAGAATTTTTTTTTCTTCCAAAGTCTTGCTTTGTTGTCCAGGCTGGAGTGCAGTGGCACAGTCTTGGCTCACTGCAACCTCTGCCTCCTGGGTTCAAGCGATTCTCCTGCCTCAGCCTCCCGAGTAGTTGGAACTACAGGTGCATGCCACCACGCCCGGCTCTTTTTTTTTTTTTTTTTTTAATAGAGACAAGCTTTCACCAGGTTGGCCAGGCTGGTCTCCGACTCCTGACCTCAAGTGATCCAGTTCATCTGGGGTTACAAAGGTCATCCCAAATTCTACTTTTCTCCAGGGCAAACCTTTAACAAGGTGGTCAAAATTAATTCAGATACCACATCCTTTTCTTTTTGGACCATGTAAGATCTCATCTGACTAGAATGTCTGTGAGCCAGAATATACTGTCTTTCTTGGAGTTGAGCTGAAAACAAACCATTCTAAGAGAATTTAAGCAGAATTTTGAGCAAAGAATTGTTGCAATATTCAGTTCTAATCCTAGTCATTTTGTTACTGCCTTGGCCTCCCAAAGTGCTGGGATTACAGGTGTGAGCCACCACGTCCAGCCTGAATTCACTTTTACATACCTCTTGTTCTAAGTTGGTATTCATGTTTAGAAAATACTACACTTATACATTGTTTATTTCCTTCACTGGGAGAAAAACATAAGCATCTCAACTCTCATGGGCTATATAATGTATGTATCTCCTCTAAATGTGATGTTCAGTAATGACTTTAGAAGTAGTTTTTAGAGTGCTTATTTTGTCTAATATTCTCAGAGTATTTATAAAGCTGTAAAAATAAGATGTAAAAGCTTAGTTTTACTTTTCCAAACTTTTTGAATTGGACATTTAAAATACAAGCTTCATTGATGCTTCAAAGGGCTTTATAAATAACCAGGAAGGTTGTACTTGGAAAGTCTGTACATTTCATCAGCACAGACTCATCATTTAGGTTTGGATTGCTTGGAAAGCCTTTTAATGTTTATATCTAAACATTCTTGTATATTGTGAAAATTACATAACAGAATCTAAGTTTGGAGATCTTTTGGTGGTTATTGGGAAAGAGTCTTGTCTTATGAGGAATCATTTTAGCTAAATGAAATGAAAACAAGTTTGCTTCCTGCTCTTCTTTGCCTGTTCACAAAATGACTAGGATTAGAACTGAATATTGCAACAATTCTTTCCTCAAAATTCTGCTTAAATTCACTTAAAATGGTTTGTTTTCAGCTCAACTCCAAGAAAGACAGTATATTCTGGCTCACAGACATTCTTGTCAGATGAAATCTTACATGGTCCAAAAAGAAAATGATGTGGTATCTGAATTAATTTGGACCACCTTGTTAAAGGTTTGTCCTGGAGAAAAGTAGAATTTGGGATAACCCCAGACGGAACTGAATTTTTGAACATGCCTTAGACTAGCTTTGAAAAAAGTCTTAAGTTGTTACCAAGTCATTCTTTTAAGGAAGAACTGCCATTGATCTTTCCCTGGCTGCTGGTGGACTTCTTTTTTTTTTTTGAGATGGAGTTTTGCTCTTGTTGCCCAGACTGGAGTGCAATGGCTTGATCTCGGCTCACTGCAACCTCTACCTCCTGGGTTCAAGTGATTCTCCTGGCTCAGCCTCCCGAGTAGCTGGGATTACAGGCACCTGCTACCATGCCTGGCTAATTTTTGTATTTTTAGTAGAGACGGGGTTTCACCATGTCGGCCAGGCTGATCTCAAACTCCTGACCTCAGGTGATGCGCCCCCCTCGGCCTTCCAAACTGATGGGATTACAGGCATGAGCCACCGTGCCTGGCTGCTGGTGTACTTCTTAAAACCACTATGGCTTCAGATTTTCACTTTCAGAAGTAGAAAGGAAATAAGCATATTCATCTTAAAAAAAAGAAAACAACCTCAGTCTACCCACAAAAAGACTGCTGTAGGTTAAGCACCTAATCATTCTTTTTTAGCTGAGTACCAAAAGGTCATTTTTTATATTTGTTAGAGAAACAGTGACTGAAGTGGGAAATTTCCCACTTTTCTGTTACACAGAAGGTTAGGATACATGCCAACAGAAGAGGAGCATTTCATCTTGGATGTGAACACGTGCCTTGTCTCTGCTCTTCTAGTGCCAGTTGCTGCCTGCTACTGTTTCTCAGTTTTATCTTTTTTTTCTGTGCCCCTTCTCTTTTCACTGTCTTCTGCTTACCCTTGGAAACAATATTATGAACATACCAACAGTTGTTGTAAGCCTCTGAGTGGGAAGCAGACACACAAGTCAAGGATTTACTGCTAAGAATTATGACTTTAGGGAAAAACCTAACCAAAGGTGTCTTTTTAAGAAAGGTACCAATTTTTAGGGTTATACTGCTCTGTTCTTTGCATCTAGATATTCAGGATTATGTGCTTAACTCTTGTCTGTGCATTGATGTGTCCTCCCTGCATCTATCCGTAGCATCAATTGTAGATATTTTGCATAATCTCAACCCAAATGTATCATATCAATCTCTCTTCCTGACTTACCTGTTTACCATCCCATTTCTTTCCCAGTACTACCTACCAGGCTTAACATAGTTAATGACATCTCCATCTTCGTAGTTATGAAGGGTAAAAATCTAAGAATGACCTTCAGCTTGTTGCTGTCCTTGATATGCTAGCTAAATCATTAATTGCGAAGTACTCTCTTCCCACATTTTCAATGTTCTCTCCTTTTCTAGAAACTGCTTTGATTTATTACGTGCCAGCCACTGGGTTAGGCTTTCCACATCCATTGTCTGTTTTTAATCTTTGCAGCCACTATGTGAAGTAGGTTGCATTACCTTGTTTTCATATCACATTTATGGAATAGGCCTGAAGAAGTTAATTGACTAGCTATCCAAACAGCCAGGAAAATGATGGATCAGAGATTTGAGGCTGAGTGACTTGAAAATCCAACCTCTTTCCACTAAGCACTCTTCCACCAGGCATATAAGATCCTTCCCTATTTCTATTTCTGGGTTTTTTTTACTTTCTCTTTGGGTATCTTTTCCTAGCCATATGGAAACATTTCTGGTCCTGTGAACTGGTTATGCTGTTTGATGCCTCTGAGCCTTCACCCTCACTTGCTTCTCTCAACTTGATTATCTTTCTCAACCTCTGTCAGCTTGGCAGCTTCCTTTCTTCAAGTCCCTGCTGAGAGGTCATTTCATTGTAGCCCTCCTCACCTCCACCACTACTTCCAGGGAATTGCTACAAATATTGTTGGGTTAAGATTATCATGTATTCTTCTGTTTCAATAGAATGTGATCTCCTTGAGAGCACAGACATGTTCATCTTTTTAGTTTTATTAGTCTTAACTGTATTTTGGAGCTAATAGAGGCATTTTCTCTTTATAAGAAAATGCATATCATACTTTGTACCCATTCTAAAGGAAACTGTAACCGTAATCTTTTTTCTTTTTTTTGCCTCTTTAGTTTCCACATATACCTGGCTTATTAGTGCATTTATATATGTTAAACATTTGTTGACAGTTTACTAGTTCTAGGCACTGTGCCAGGTGATTGAGGTGCAGGGAAATACACCTTGGGAAGGAGAGTGGAATGATTTGATTAAGGCCTGCACTTTTCTATACCATCAGGGAGGAAATGTACCAATGAGTTGGGATTATGAAAAATTGTAATGACATAGCACCTGATTCCCAGAGGACAGTTTTGATACTGTTTTCCTAGCAGGTGTTTGCCACTTACTTAGTAGGAAGTCAGTAAGTATTTGTCTAATTAATGAATGAAGAACCAATTTACTTGCCTACAATTAGAGTAATAAAAAGTATACATTTAGAGTGTTGGGATGTAATATTTTTTTCTCTCTGTATTGACAAACATTTAAACTTGTAATCTTCCAAGGTAAAATTCAGAAAACAACATCATGGTAATCTGCAGAAATGCTTTCCTTGAGAAGGCATGATGTTATGATATGAAAAAAGATCAATTATATGTTATATATATATATATAAAAAATATATGATTGTTATATATATAAAACATGATTGTTATATATATATTTAACATATCTGTGTATGATAAATGCCTCCTGTTGTGATTTTCAAAAACTTACTAAAAATTCCCCCAGTACTTCATGTGTTAATGAGTTGTCCCTCAACAGGGGATCCTTGAGATCACTGATAAAATGTTTGTGAATAGTAGTTTCCCTCGTTTATGTGTTTATTTTATTGTATTATCCTTTCCTTTTAATGTAACTCGCCCTTATCCCTTATCCTCCACACCTTTTTTGTTTTTGCAGTATCTCTTGCTCCTCCTCCTCCCTCCATCCTACAGGTAACTCCTCAGTTACCTTTAATGGGATTTGTGGCCAGAGTCCAAGAAAATAGTAAGTTTATGTCTTCTTTATGCTGTAGATCAGATTATAGGCATAAAATGTCATTTATATGTGATTGACTGGATAGTCATTCATTTGCTGATACTTCAACATTTCAATATTATGAACAAGTCACTGTCTGGCTAGTGGAGATAAAATAGAGAAATTTTCTACTTTTAAATAACTAGTAGTAAAGACATAAGACAAATACATATAAAATAAGGCACATATAAGAAAAGAAAGATCACATCCTACTGAGGAGGTATCTTTAATCACTAGATATCCCGTCTTTCTCTGGGTTGCTCAAATAAGTGGTAGTCTAGTTTCTTATCACTGGAGTTTTACGGGTATTATAGGTGGTCTGAGAATCTTCCTCCAGTTTTGTGATTCCAGATATCAGAAGGGCCTTTTATGGTAGGGCTCAGAGGACCACGCTGCCAGTCTGTCTCCCGAGAAGCCTCATAGGTTGGCAATGAATTTCCCTTGGCCTGTTCAGGTAACTAATTATGTTGATACCTTGAGTCTTCTTGGGAAGCATTAAGGGAGCTCAGGAGACTGATGACAAATCAGGAGGCCTGTATCAACATTCAGTGAGGAATTCCTGTCACAGAGACCAGTGAACATAGACTGTATGACGGACAAATCATCTTCTTATGGGCAGTCTTTGTGAGGGCCACATCACAATAATAAGGTTACATGATTTGCATGAATCTGAACTAGGAGAATGATATTAAAGATCTCATGTCATCAGACCAAAGTAGTCCAGTGTATATATCTCATAACAAGGATGGATGACTTCACTGGTGGGGTAGAAATATTTGCAATCTCTGGCTTAGGATTCCTGCTTATTTGGAAATGGGCACTGCCAATACTAGAATGTAAGCTCTATAAGAGCAAGGAGTTTTGCCTGTTTTGCTTGCTAGCTGTTTCCCCAGCACTTGGAAAAGCATCTGACATATAGCAGGCACTTTTGGTCCCCCCTTTCTTCTGCTTCTGTAGCTGACTAAATGCCCCCCTTTTATCAGCACATTCTTCTAGATGTGGTTGTATTTTAACTAATAATTCAGTCTTACTGGCCTAAGGGCTCAGTGTCTTTCAGGTGCCTTTGCATCTCTATTTGCTAATTTCTGAAAATAGTCTATTTTACTTACTTTTGTTTGTTGGAAGGTACTCCGTGAACACCTGTAATGTTTACCACACTGTGACTTCGTAAGATGTTTTGTTGAGTTTAAGAGCTGTTTTCACATATAATTAGGTTGACTTCGTATGTTTTAAATTATGCTATTGGGGCCCCCTCTTCTTTAGCTTGGGTGTGACCCACACTGGCTTGAGGAGAAAACTGCCTCTCAGCAAGATTCAACTATTAATAGTTCAGCATGTGCCAAGCACAGCCATAGTGTGATCCTCTGCCAGGCTTGTGAGGTCAAGTGTGGGATACAAGGTCACTGTTCCCAGGTTTTAAAAAATGTCTGCTGCATCCAAACAGGGTAAGTACCAAGTAGAAAAGGATTTAATTACAGTACCAGAATTGAAGGACTTTCCAGTGCTGGTTCCATTCTGCATACTCCATACAAGGTGGAAAGTCTAAGTAAATGTCATTACAGTAAAAGAATTTTCTTCCATCACAAATCCAGTTTAATCACAATGATTAATGATGGTAGTCACTTGAATAATACCCTGGGAGTTTTTTCTGTTTTTACTATTGTGATGAGCATACACCTTAGAGAATTCTGCCAATCATTTGCTACTGCATGTTCTGTGAGATATTGTCATTCATTCTGAACAAAAGTGGTTCTGAGCAGCTTCTAGAGTAAAGGCCAGATTTTGAAACTGACATTGAAGACTAATCCATTAATGAAACACGAATGTTTGTATAGCAACTAAGTGGTTATTTTCTTAGCAAAAAATTAGACTTGAAAGTTGAATAGGATTTAAAGCAAGATGTCATTGGTTTTCGCCAGTCACCAGTGAAAGCTGCAAACTTTGTAGAAACAGCAAAATGTTTCATGAACCAAACCTAAGAAGTACTGTTTTAATTTAATAGTAAAGTGCATGAATATCACTTTAAGACTTAGAAATGTCTTAAGTAGATGACTGCAAAACATTATTATAGCAGCACTACCTATATTTTAAAAAGTCATTCCCTAATTTAGCCACCCTATCACAGTTGATTGCCTTTTGGATTAGTCTTTTTCATCTTTTCCTACAATCGTATACGTTTCTCATGTACACAATGTACAAAAAAATTGTGTTTGAGGTGTGCTGTGAACTAATTTTACAGACGTGGCAAGACTTAGACATTCAAATAATGTTTAAGTCTTTAAACTCTTTAAAACATTCACCTTGGAAAGATACATACATTTCTTTTGGTATATCTTCAAAGATATTTCTTTGGAATTATCTTCAAAGCTTTCCAGGTATATTATTTTGAAGATATTCCGTGATAGCAAATACTCACTCTGCATTAAGTTTGATGTTTGGAAGAAATCTGGAATAATTTGGAACCAGTTATAGTGAGCCAGTTATACTGGGGTAAGAAGTACAGCTATGACCCTGTTATTCCCCTTAAAATCTTTCTGTGGCTCCCCATGGCTCTTTGGATAGAGTCCAAACTGCTGTAAGGCCCTTCCTGCCTCATCCTCTTCAGCTTTCTCATGTCTCTGGCTACTGAACTTTGGGCAGTTCTTTGAAAGTTTCTTGCTTTCTTACCTTTGTACTTGTATTGTCTTTGTTTTTTTTTTTTTTTTTGAGACAGTCTTACTCTGTCACCCAGGCTGGAGTACAGTGGTGCGATCTTGGCTTACTGCCACTTTCCCCTCCTGGGTTCAAGTGATTCTCATGCCTCAGCCTTGCGAGTAGCTGGGAATACACGCGTGCACCACCACATGCGGCTAATTTTTGTATTTTTAGTAGAGACGGGGTTTTGCCATATTGGCCAGGCTGGGCTTGAACTCCTGAGCTCAAATGATCCGCCTGCCTCAGCCTCCCAAAGTGCTGGGATTACAGGCGTGAGCCTCCCTGCCTGGCCTTGTTTTGTTCTTTGTATCTGACATGAAATATCGATCCCTATGCCATCCTACCCTCCCCCCTTCCTCCCCATTAACTCTTACTCTTCCTTCAGGTTTCAGGAAGCCTTTCCTGACCCACATAACAAGTGTGGTTTATGCTGTGTGCTCCTATAGTATCTTAAAACACACACTACATCAATTGTAAATGAAGGTTTGGTCGTTCATGTCTTCATGACTTTTGCCTACTGCCCTTTTCTCAATGCTGAGCATAATATCCAGCCATATTATTTAATGTTTGTTGAATAAATACTAATGAAGCATGACTTGAAGGTTTTTAAATTTATCTCATCCCATAGTAGTGTAGCTTTTAAGATAATAGGCATTGGAGTTCAGGTGCTTTTCCACTTACTTGCTGTCGGAATACTTAATCTTGGAAGGCCAGTCTCCACATCTATAAAATGAAAAACACCACCTCCCAATATAAAGATGAAATGAAATAATGCATTACAAAGGACTAGCTGAGTAATTGGAACATTTTAAGTCAAAAGTGGTAGCTTATTAAACTGGCAGTTACAAGAAAAGTAAAAATGACCAATGGCAGCATCTTTGAGTAATTTTGTAGTGTCATTTCTCAAGGTTATTGTTTTGAAAGTTCCTTTGTATCTGTGGTTCTGTGCAGTTGTTTAAAGTCAGTCTTTTTATCTTACAAATGGAAATAGGATAAAGTGCTCTTTCTCACCCAAGTATATGGTAAATCACATATCTATATCTTTTGTTTATTAATAAAAACTATTAGGATGAAAGACATTCTATTTAATGACTGAAGTTTTAAAGTTTATAAAGTAGATCAGTATTCTATACTGGGGCACAGCAGATGGGAAGAATACTGATATGACAGCATGGTGTTGATGTTGCTGCTCCCACCAGGCATCAGCAATCTTCGAAAATCCATTTAATTCACTGGGCGCGGTGGCTCAAGCCTGTAATCCCAGCACTTTGGGAGGCCGAGGTGGGCAGATCATGAGGTCAGGAGATCAAGACCATCCTGGCTAACACGGTGAAACCCCTTCTCTACTAAAAATACAAAAAATTAGCCGGGCGTGTTGGCGGGCGCGTTGGCGGGCGCCTGTAGTCCCAACTACTTGGGAGGCTGAGGCAGGAGAATGGCGTGAACCCGGGAGGCAGAGCTTGCAGTGAGCTGAGATCGCGCCACTGCACTCCAGCCTGGGGGACAGAGAAAGACTCTGTTTCAAAAAAAAAAAAAAAAAATCCATTTAATTCAATTGGTAGGCTTAGATTAAAAAATACTAAATAAATTGGATTGCTCAGAGAATCACATGGGAACTATACTGGTACCTCATAAATAAGAATTAGTGCTGTTCATTAAACCTGGGGAGCTGATAAACAGGTTTATTCATTTCATTCTGTTCAGCTGTGCTCAAGTATGTACCAACCATTTTGAAAGCTTAAGGTAGCTGAGTTTGAAGATAATCTTTTTGATGTTACTATATATTGGTATGCAAGCTGTGGAAGCACATCTCCATGGGAGATATTTTAAATTACTCTGATAGTACACTTGGACATTTAGCCTGAAGAAATTCTGAATTATAGTCTGAATTAGAAGAAATTCTATAAGTAAACAAACATCTTCATAGATGAAGTAACCCGTTTGTTGATGATTTTTTTCCTCTTGAATTTGGTAAAATGCTATTTTAGAAAAATTCATTAAGAGGAAAGTAGTGGGTTATTAAAATTTTACTATTCCCTGGACTCATTTAAGTGAAAAAATATTTTAAGAATTTGTGATATATGGTTTTCAGTGTATTTCTGATAACTTATCCTTGAATACAGTGTAAAGCTCCGCTGTATTGTACTGATCTCTGGTTTTTTGATTTTTTTTTTTTTTTTTTTTTTGCGTTAATTGTTTTTGAGACGCAGTCTTGCTCTATGGCCCAGGCTGGAGTGGCATGATCTCGACTCACTGCAACCTCCACCTCCCCAGTTCAAGCAATTCTCATGCCTTGGCCTCCTGAGTAGCTGGGATTACGGGCGCCCAGGACCATGTGCGACTAATTTTTGTATTTTTAGTAGAGACAGGGTTTCACCATGTTGCCCAGGCTGGTCTCGAACTTCTGACCTCAGGTGATCCGCCCGCCTCGGCCTGCCAAAGTGCTAGGATTACAGGCGCGAGCCACTGCTCCTGGCCATACTGATCTCTTTGGAAAGAGGATTTGTGTTAGTATAAACAGGTTCCAGAGGCTCAGTTAATAATTATTTTGTCTAAACTTTATTCAGTGTCCATTAGCATTAATCCAAGTGCAAGAGAGGGAGAACGTCATACTTGGAGCTCTAGAACATTATAGTTGGTGGGAAGACTTCCCTTGCTCATTCATTTTCTGAAGGAATATTACATTTATTTTCAAGTCTAGGTTTATATTCCATGAACCCTTGGATAGGAAATACTGAACTTTGCATAACATACAGTTTTGTTGTCAGCCTGATACGTTCTTAGTTTCAGATACACCACCTCCACCGCCACCTGTGGAAGAACCAGTCTTTGATGAGTCTCCCCCACCTCCTCCTCCCCCAGAAGATTACGAAGAGGAGGAAGCTGCTGTGGTTGAGTATAGTGATCCTTATGCTGAAGAGGACCCACCGTGGGCTCCACGTTCTTACTTGGAAAAGGGTAAGTTTCAGAAGGATATCTGGATAGATGGGAAGAAACCTCTACATAGAAATGAAATTTGCTGGTACTGAAGAGAATCTTGTTTATTTTTTACTAAGTGAAGTTTTATTTATTTGTATTTGTGCATTTTTACTGAGTTTACAAGGTTCATGATTTTGAAAGTTACACTAGTAAAATTCTGTGAATATTTGATTTAAAAAAACTGATGGTTATCTATATTGTTCCTATTGAACATGCTTTTTATGAATGGTTTCTATCAGTGTTTTTCTGTTTCCTTTGGCCTCAGGAAGATTATTTTTCCACATTATTATTCGTACCTCCATGCTTTAGAACATTACTTTGTGTCACCTTATAATCAGATACTTCAGTTTAAATGTCTCCACATGAAACTTTCTTCCACAGAATAATGGTTTCTCAGTTTCTTTGCCAAGTAATATTGGGCATTTCTTTTAGTGAAAAGCTTCTTTGATATTAGCTAATTATGATGTAGCACTTTGGGATACAAGCTTTCAAATCCATCAAGACTAATCAGCTCAGAAAAAAACGTGTGCTGTCTGGAAGGAAATTTTCTTTTAAGAAAATCAAAGCTACTAACCCACTGAGTCTCAAAGCTGGCTACACATTAGAATCATTTGGAGAGCTTTTATAAAGAAATAATAGGCTTCCACTTTTGGCCAAGAGAGAGCAACAGTAATCAGGTTTACCCTCCCTCCTAAAACAGGAATTTTAAAACCCCACAAAATAATGGTTTTCAGACATTGAACAACAGGCACTGGAGAGAAGGAAATAAATTTTTTTCCCTTATGTAGCTACTATAAATGCCACACGTGATCAAGAAGGGAAAGGAAAACATGAACATGAGAGAGACGTGGAATATATCTTTAAAAAGAGAAAGAGAAAGAGAAACATAATATTTCTGGAGACGAAAAACACATGCTGCAGAAGAAAGCATTAGCAACCTTGATGCCATGACAGTAGAAACTGTCCAAAATAAGGCACAGAGAAGAAAGTGGAAAAAAAGGCAAAAAGGAAAACAGAGCAACAGATAATGTGAAACAAGATCAGATAGTCTTTATGTATGTGTAATTGGAGTCCGCAGGAGATGTGAGAGGAAAAAGAGTTGAAACAATCATAGACAAAATATTTCCACATTTGATGAAAACTATATTAGTTGTGTATTGCTACCTAACAAGTTATTCCAAAAATTTAGTGGCTTAAACAAAACATCCATTATCTCCCAGTTTCTGTGCGTGGCTCAGCTGGGCCCTCTGGTTCAGGGACTCGTCACACGGCTGCAATCAAGGTATCAGCTGAGGCTGCAGTGATCTCAGGGCTTGACTGAGGGAGGCTGCTTTCAGGCTCACTCATGGTTATTGGCAGGATTTAGTTCCTTGTGGGTTGTTGGCCTGAGGGCCTCGGCTTCTTCATTGGCTGTTGGCCAGAGGCTGCCCACAATTCTGGACCACATAGGCTTCTCCGTAGGGCAGCTCACAACATGGCAGCTAACTTCATTAGAATGAACAAGCAAGAAGCGCCAAAAAGAGAATGCAAGCAAGACACTAGTCCTTTTTTCACCTTAAGCCAGAAGTGATGATCTGTCATTTTTGCCATTTTCTGTTCATTAAAGCAAGTTAATAGGATTAGTCAACACTGAAGGGGTAGGGATTACCTAAAGGCATGAATACTATGAGGCAGAAATCATTGGGAGCTGTTTTAGAAGTTGTCTCCCACAAAACTATAAACTCACAGATCCAAGAAGTTCAATAAACCCCAAAAAGAGGAAAAGAAAATCTTGCCAAGTCACATCATAATCAATTTGCTAAAAACCAGTACCTTAGAAAATCTTAAAGATAATCAGAGGAAAAATGACATATTATGTACAGAGGAACAAAGATAAGAATGACTGCATGGTTCTCATCAAAAAGCTGTTAAGTCAGAGAATTGAGCAAAATCTTTAAAGTAATGAAGGAAAATGTCAACCCAGTGTCCTTTACTTAGCAAAAATATCCTTCCTAAATTAAAGATTTTTTTTTTTTTTTTTGAGACGGAGTTTCGCTCTTGTTGCCCAGCCTGGAGTGCAATGGCGTGATCTCAGCTCACAGCAACCTTCACCTCCCAGGTTCACGCCATTCTTCTGCCTCAGCCTCCCGAGTAGCTGGGACTACCGGCGCCCGCCACCACACCCCGCTAATTTTTTTGTATTTTTAGTGGAGACATGGTTTCACGGTGGTCTTGATCTCCTGACCTCGTGATCCGCCCGCCTTGGCCTCCCAAAGTGCTGGGATTACAGGCGTGAGCCACGAGGCAGAGTCTCGCTCTGTCACCCAGGCTGGAGTGCAGTGGTGCGATCCTGGCTCACTGCAAGCTCAGACTCCCGGGTTCACGGCATTCTCCTGCCTCAGCCTCCTGAGTAGCTGGGACTACAGGCGCCTGCCACCACGCCCGGCTAATTTTCTGTATTTTTTTTTTGGTAGAGACGGGGTTTCACCGTGTTAGCCAGGATGGTCTCAATCTCCTGACCTCGTGATCCACCCACCTCTGCCTCCCGAAGTGCTGGGATTACAGGCGTGAGCTACTGCGCCCAGCCTGTGCTTTGTATTTTATGTGGATTGCCTTGTTTAATATAAGAATGCTTTGGGCTGTAATCCCAGCACTTTGGGAGGCTGAGGCAGGCCGAACACCTGAGGTTGGGAGTTGGAGACCAGCCTGACCAACATGGAGAAACCCCCTCTCTACTAAAAGTACAAAATTAGCTGGGCATGGTGACGCATGCCTGTAATCCCAGCTACTCGGGAGGCTGAGGCAGGAGAATCACTTGAACCCCAGAGGCGGAGGTTGCGGAGAGCTGAGATTGCACCATTGCACTCTAGCCTGGGCAACAAGAGTGAAACTCCATCTTCAAAAAAAACATGCTTTGAAATGTTAGCTCTATTATAATTCCCATTATATAGTTGAATAAAAAGAAGCCTAGGAAAGTTAAGTATGTACTGTAAACTGTAATAGTTAAGTGTTAGAATTGGGATTTGACTGGGTAGTATAACTCTAGACCCCACTCTCTTCACCGTTGTCCTAAATGTGAGCTCTGGCATCTGGCAGACCTAGGATTGAGTCTTGGCTTTACAGTTTATGAGCATTAAGTCCTCCCTGGAAAACTTCTTTTTTACTGCCCATTTTGTGTCTCTTAACTTTTGTAAAGCCATCTATTCTTTTGTTCCTCTGGCTCAGCAATACAGCTTTTAGCTAGAAATATAAATGATATATAGGAATTGTCAGATAACATTTCTGTCTTCACAAGACTGTGACAGTCCCTTTTTTTTTTTGAGACGGAGTCTTGCTCTGTTGCCTAGGCTGGAGTGCAGTGGCGCGATCTCTGCTCATTGCAAGCTCCGCCTCCCAGGTTCACGCCGTTCTCCTGCCTCAGCCTCCCGAGTAGCTGGGACTACAGGTGCCCACCACCACGCCCAGCTAATTTTTTTGTATTTTTAGTAGAGACGGGGTTTCACCGTGTTAGCCAGGATGGTCTTGATCTCCTGACCTTGTGATCCGCCCACCTCAGCCTCCCAAAGTGCTGGGATTACAGGTGTGAGCCACTGCACCTGGCCGACAGTCCCTTATCTGGTTCATCTTCATACCTCTAAAAGTCAGCATGGATGCTCTATTAATGATTGTTAAAAAATGAATAGTGCCATTAATTCTTTCTGGGGGATTCCTAGAAAGCTTCTCAGAGAACATGGCATTTGTGGTGCCTTGAATGATGAATAGGAGTTTCTCAGGCAGAGAAGAGAGAAAGGAAGGGCCTTCGAAGCTGAGGGAATCACTTGAGTGAGAGGGCATGGCTATTTGGGGCAGAGCAGTGTCCAGTGCCTGAGGGTGGGGGTGGGTTGTAGGGAGAGAGGGTGATTTGAGCACGCAAAGGGAATGAATTGTAATTAGGTGGTGGGTGGCTAAAAATGACAATGCCAAGGTGTTGGATTAAAAAAAAAAAATCTGTTAGTAGAGGGAAATTATGGAGGATTTTTAAAAAGGTTAATGATAATATCTCATCTACTTATGTAACTTTTTTTTGGAGATACCTGATAATAGTGTAGAGTGCATTGGAGAGGAAAAGTAGGAGTTGTAAAGACCATTTTGGATAAACTTTGAAGCAAGGGATAAGGGCCTCAACTGAGGTAGTGGTGCTGAAAACATTGTTCACATAAATAAGCAGATACAAATAGAAGGATTTTTCAAGTGGCATTGTCACTCCACTTTTCAAAGTTATTTGCCAAAAATCAAATAATCTATCTTCAAAAATCATGTTTGATGATGTATCATCAAAGTCTTTCTTAAATTTTGTTGAAAGCAAAGGAATAAGAACCACCTGATTTGCAAACGGATTGAGTTACTTGGTGGAGTAATTCTTTTAATATGAACACCATTATTTTGAATGGTCCCTTTGGCACCCAGTGTTTCGTACTTTAAGACAGTGCACCACTGTACTTTTTTTAAGTAGAAGGACAAAAAAGATATAAAAACTTTGATGACTGCTTGACTGAAGGTATGATCTCAAGCAGATCAATTTTAGGAAGCAGTACTTAAGATTAGAAAATCTAGAAAGAGGCCGGGCATGGTGGCTCACGCCTGTAATCCCAGCACTTTGGGAGGCCAAGGCCGGCAGATCACAAGGTCCAGAGATCAAGACCATCCAGCCAACATGGTGAAACATCGCCTCTACTACAAGTATAAAAATTAGCTGGGTGTGGTGGTGCATGCCTGTAGTCCCAGCTACTCGGGAGGCTGAGGCAGGAGAATCACTTAAACCCAGGTGGTGGAACTTGCAGTGAGCCGAGATCATTTGTCACGGCACTCCAGCCTGGCAACAGAGTGAGACTGTCTCAAAAAAAGAAAATCTAGAAAGAGAGCCAGTTGCATGTGGTGGCTCATACCTGTAATCCCAGCACTTTAAGAGGCTGAGGCTGGCGGATTGCTTAAGACCAGGAGTTCGAGACCAGCCTGGGCAACATGGCGATACCCCTGTCTCTACAAAAAATTAGAAAACTTAGCCAGACATAGTGGTGCATGCCTGTAGTTCCAGCTACTCCGGAGGCTGAGGTGGGAGCATCACCTGAGCCCAGGAGTTTGAAGGCTGCAGTGAGCTGCAATTACACCATTGCCTGGGCGACAGTAAGACCCTGTCTCAATAAAAAGAAAAAAAATCTCGAGAGTCTCTATAAACTGTCTGCTACCCACACTGCTTAGAAAATCTCAGGTACCCTGAGTGATAAATGTAATCAATTTTAAAGATGGGTGCACTAACTAGGGCAGTGACCATGATGATGGAGAGAAGTCGAGTGTTGGTATTTGGGATTTAGAAGGTGGAATTAACAGGACTTGGGGATGTGGGGGAAGGTGACTGAGGGGAAGGCAAAGATGACTCCTAGTTTCCTGGCTCCACATAAGCATAGTAATCAGAGAACTGGGAGAAGACACTGTCCCGGAAGCCATGGAGGAAAATGTCAGGAAGCAGGCAGAGGTAATCATCATTGCCAAACACTACAGGAACATTAGGCAAAGAACTGAGAAGAGTCTCAAAAGTAGAAGGCCAGTTTTTTTCAAGTGAATAGTTTCATTAGAGTGGTAGGGGCAGAAGGAATATGGCTGTATTAGTTAAGCAGCATTAGTTTCATTGAAACAGCATCTCCAGTGGGTTCTAAAACATTTCTTAGAATACATTAAGTGGTTTAACCAACTCTTCATTGATAGTCCAGGTTAACTTTGCTCTACCTCAGGACAGGTTATAACATAAATTCCAAAGTATGTTAAATGTTTTGCTGGCTTAGGATGAACTTTTTATTTTCCATATAAATAAAATGATGTCAACTCACAATATGTAATTTAATACAAACAGTATGTTGAAATGGATAATCTTACTAGCATTTTGATTTTTCCAGTGGCTTGCTAGTTTAGAGTACTTAATTGTTAGGTGTGGTTGCTAATACCCTACAATATTTGGTGGTCAGTCTTTTTAGTTCAGATCAGTCACTGTAACATGCTCCGTTTGGACCTTTTTGTTTTACATTGTTATTTTAGTATTACCTTAATTTTTTCTCCAATATGTATTTAAGTTACATTTATTACTGACTCTGTAACTGAATAATATAGAATATAGATGTATTTAGAAGTATCCAAAAAGCTAGGCCTTGTGTTGGACACTAGGGATACACAGAGATGAGTAAGTGATGGGCCCTTACCTCCAGGAGTTTATAGTGTAGAGAGTTTTATGTTTAGATTGCTCCTCTTTGTTTCAATTTACTTATTTTAGGAGAGAGAAGATCATCTGGGTCCTTTTTTTTTTGAGACGGAGTCTCGCTCTGTCGCCCAGGCTGGAGTGCAGTGGTGTGATCTTGGCTCACTGCAACCTCTGCCTCCCAGGTTCATGCCATTCTCCTGCCTCAGCCTCCTGAGTAGCTGGGACTACAGGCGCCCACCACCACGCCTGCTAAATTTTGCATTTTTAGTAGAGGCGGGGTTTCACCATATTGGCCAGGCTGGTCTCTAACCTGACCTTGTGATCCGCCCACCTCGGCCTTCCAAAGTGCTGGGATTACAGGCGTGAGCCACCGCGCCCGGCCCTATCTGGGTCCTTTTCTGATGGCATGGTACCATTATTCTTTGCTTATCTTTAACTCTGCAGCATACTTCATATAAAATTATAGGATTAAAATTAAAAAGAGAAACATTTAAGCTGAGAAGTTTTCTTCAGTTTTACAGACCTTCATAAAATATTCTAGAATGTCTTCAATTGAAATGCTAAATATGAACAATGTACTTTGAAATTTAGAATGTATTTTTACTTTAGCAGAAACATTTAGAAAAACAATGTAAGTCCTTTTCTGTTTCAATCGTAACTGCACAAAAACCAGATGTCTAGCATTTTAAGTTTTTTCTTACATGTGCTGTATCAGTTCCCCATATGATTTTGATGCTATGTGTGATATACATGCATAATTGGAAAAAGTGACTTTCTTCCCTATTGCCAAAACCCATTTTCCAGACTAAATAAAATCTAGACAGATTTTACATTTCTCAACATCAGTATTTTGAATATTGATGAAAACACAGTAAGATACTTTATTACACTGCTTTAGAGTTACTTTGATAAAAGTTTGTTGCACTAAATCAAGAGTATTTTCCTCTTTGATGAATGGCTTTACAGTAAAGAATTAGATGAAGTAAACTACTGGTGTATATCTTTCCCTGGAGTGAAAATGAATATTCATTTAAAAATTACTTATATTTTTTAGAGACAGGGTCTTGTTCTGTCACCTGGGCTGGAGTGCAGTGGTACGTTTGCTGCTCACTGCAGCCTCAACCTCCTGGGCTCAAGCGATCCTCCCGCCTCAGCCTCCCGAGTAGCTGGGACCACAGACGTGTACCACCATGCCTGGCTAATTTATTGTTTTTATTTTTTTAGAGACAGGGTTTTGTTATGTTTCCCAGACTAATCTTGAACTCATGGCCTCAAGTGATTCTCCTGCCTCGGCCTCCCAAAGTTCTGGGATTATCGGTGTGAGCCACAGTGCTCAGCCAGAAAATGAATATTCTTAACAGCATATTTCTGATTTTTGAAAAAGTTAATTTTAAAATAGTGAATACTAATTTTGGCAAAAGAAAAAAAATGAACAGTTGTTAAAACTCTCAGCTCTATACCATTATAAACAGAGTCTCTGGAATCATGTTTAGTGTAAATTCTATCTAATCTAGTTTCTACTTTTGATTTGTTTTGAGACAGAGTCTCTCTCTGTTACCCAGGCTAGAGTGCAGTGGGAAAATCATGGCTTATTTCAGCCTCAACTTTGTTGAGCTCAGGTGATTCTCCCAAGTAGCTGGGACCAGAGGCACACGCTACCATGCCAGGCTAATTTTTTTTTTTTCTTTGTTTTTTTTTTTTTGTAGAGATGGGGTTTTGCCATGTTGCTTAGGCTGGCAATTTCTACATTTTAAAGAATAAAATGAATGTACATAGAGCTTACTAACTTTCCACTTCTAAGCATCTCTGTTACAACAGGCTTCATATTCTCTTCTGAATTACTTTTCATGGGTTTGCATTTCTTTTTCTTTCTCTTATTTTTCTTTTTTGAGACAAGAGTCTCGCTCTGTCACCAAGGCTGGAGGGAAGTGTTGTGATCTCAGCTCACTCAAGCGATTCTCCTGCCTCAGCCTCCCGAGTAGCTGGGATTACAGGCGCCCACCACCACGCTCAGCTAATTTTTGTATTTTTAGTAGAGACGGGGTTTCACCATGTTGGCCAGGCTGGTCTCGAACTTCTGATGTCAGCAATCTGCCTGCTTTGTCCTCCCAAAGTGTTGGGATTACAGGCGTGAGCCACTGTGCCCAGCCAAGGGTTTGCATTTCTTTTTTTTTTTTTTTGAGATGGAGTTTCGCTCTGTCACCCAGGCTGGAGTACAGTGGCGTGATCTGGGCTCACTGCAAGCTCCGCCTCCTGGGTTCACACCATTCTCCCACCTTAGCCTCCTGAGTAGCTGGGACTACAGGCGCTCACCACCACACCCTGCTGATTTTTTTTGCATTTGTAGTTGGGACCGGATTTCACCATGTTAGCCAGGATGGTCTCGATCTCCTGACCTTGTGATCCACCTCCCTTGGCCTACCAAAGTGCTGGGATTACAGGTGTGAGCCACCGCACCTGGCTGGATTTGCATTTCTTTAAGCATCAGGAAAGTTGTCTTTCCTTTAAAAAACACTAGAAAATATTAGGTTGAATAGAAATGCTAAATATTCTAAATTGTATTTTCTGTTTTTTTTTTTATTTTCTTATATTTAAATTTGTATGCCATTTAACTACATTTGATTGTGTTCAGGCATTTGGTTATATATTGAGAAATGCACACTGATCTCTTCCTAGCAAGGATCTTCTAAAGTATTTTCTGACCAGGTGCAGGTGGCTCATGCCTGTAATCCCAGCACTTTGGGAGGCCAAGGCAAGTGGATCACCGGAGGTCAGGAGTTCAAGACCAGCTTGGCCAACATGGCAAAACCCTGTCTCTACTAAAAATACAAAAATTAGCTGGGCATGGTGGTGGGCGCCTGTAATCCCAGCACTTGGGAGGCTGAGGCAGGAGAATCGCTGGAACCTGAGACGTGGAGGTTGCAGTGAACCGAGATAGTGCCACTGCACTCCAGCCTGGGCGATAAGAGTGAGACTGTCTCAAAAAAAAAAAAAAAAAAAAAAAAAAAAATTCTGGTGTTCCTACGATATCACTATAATGGAAAATATTCACAATTTAAGGAAGCTATTTAATTTTTATTAAAACAGGCCAGAAACAAATTTTCTTTAGGGCACATTACATTATATCAAAAGTCCCTGTTGTAGTTTGCTTCTCATTTATTTATGTGAGGCACAATGTTGCATGAGAAACTAACAAAGATGGTGTATTTGTCTTGGAACAGTGGATTTGTCTTGGAGCGGTGTATTTGTCTTGGAACAGGTGGAGATTTCATTGAGTGGTATAAAAAAGGTATAGGAGATGAAGAGGTGGGAGCAAAGGATAACTCTTCAAGTGGATTTGAGCAAGTTACAGGGCATCCAAGTATAACTAAACTGTTGAAGTTGATATAATACTTGGGAACCAGAGATTATCTGGTTGAAATAAGATAACAGTTGAAATAACCACTGAGATAATGGCTGAAAGAGCCAAGTTACCAAGTGATTTAAGCAATGAAAATCACAGGAGGGCTTATAGGTATCTGATTTTCTTGGCACTTTTAGTCTGTTATTATAGTCATATTAAATTGGTGACATAGTACAGCATATGTGTTGAAAAAATGTATGTAGCGGACTCCCATCATTCATATATTTAACTTGGGGAAATCCAACCACCATTCTACTTAGTGAAGAGGCATAGGCTCCAGAGAGAGTGAGAAAGGAGACAGAAATCTGCTGTTCCATTAGTCTGTCTGGTTTCTCACTTGACTCTCATAGTGTATCTCATTGCCCTAGTATAATTCTAAGGTAAAGAAAAGCTTTTAAAAAAAAAAAAAACACAATATGGTATCTCAACACAAATTCAAATGAAGAAACAGCCATCTTTCTTGATTCTAGGATTGTGTACCTCTTCAATGAGGTACTTCCCTGTAGGCTCTTGAAAGGTAACAAAAGCACATTTGATTAAATGTGCTTTTTCCCCATTTGTACTCAATTTAGAGCCTAACATCCCTAGAAAATGGAATTTCATTGTATATGACTGGGTATTACTTAGAAAAAAAACATGTAAGTTTTGGTTGGTGTTTAGAAAGTCACCGTGTTTGGGTGCTACAGGATTTGGGAACAGATAGCTATTCACCGGCTTGGTTCTGTCTTTCTAGGAATATTACTGTCTTTCACATCCTGTTTTGTTTTCTTCCCTCCTAGTTGTGGCAATTTATGACTATACAAAAGACAAGGAAGATGAGCTGTCCTTTCAGGAAGGAGCCATTATTTATGTCATCAAGAAGAATGATGATGGTTGGTATGAGGGAGTTATGAATGGAGTGACTGGGCTTTTTCCTGGGAATTATGTTGAGTCTATCATGCATTATTCTGAGTAAAGCTCAGCAGGGCTGTGCTTGCCTCACAGGAATAGTCAGGTCTTCCCAGATTATCTGAAGGCCCTGGGGATTCCACTCCAGTAAAGTAGAATGAAGGATACAAATGATAAAAATTACACTTTTTTTTTTGGTTTATTCCCCAGTATTAAAAACAAAGCAAGCTGAGTCTGAACAAATGGATCTTTCCGCCATCATTTGTACAATGCTGAGCTGTCTGGATTGAAATAAAATGACCATTTTTATATATGTCAAAGGTATAACAGCATAACTGTGTAGCCAAAACAAAATCAGATTAAGACTCATTCAGAAAAATCTGGGATCTTTCTCAGGAATACTGTATACCCTTGGGATTTCTCCTCCTGCAGAATCTGTGGCATTGGATGTTCTTCATTGCCTGTGCTAAGGGGTTAACCTCATGGCCCAGTGGGCACCCTAGCCCCTCCTTTTCTTCCACTTGTATGAAGAGGAGGGAACCAACATTTAAATACCACACTTAACCATTTTTACAATTATTTCAGATGGCTTTTTTCCTCTGTAACACTGTAAATTCTGCATTCTCTCAGC
The DNA here is from genome assembly GCF_009828535.3 of Hylobates moloch. Classification (NCBI taxonomy): domain Eukaryota; kingdom Metazoa; phylum Chordata; class Mammalia; order Primates; family Hylobatidae; genus Hylobates; species Hylobates moloch. Next base: position 38,646,883 of record NW_026652276.1, on the reverse strand, counting down.
ACTTGAGTGCACCACACGAGTGAATGCTGAACTCACTTGCATCCCTTCATGTTTCTGTTTGTGGATTATAAGGATGATGAAATGTGAAAGTCTCCCAACACTCTGAGGGTGGTGAACGACTGCCACCCGTTTGATTTTAATGTGCTGCTGTATGAGACTGCATTGTTGCTAATGGCCAGTGTACCCAGATGTGAAGTGTGGTAGGCTGGTTCATCTGTGGAGGTGGGTGTGTGAAGCTAGATGAAGGTCCCTAAGGTTCTGAAGAGACTTGAACTGTGGAAATGCTCTTAGCAGGCATCCCGAACCCCTGCCTTCGGTGCTGTTTTGAGTAGTAGGATCTTGGAGTTCAGACCAATTATGACTATCATTTCTTTCACTATCTAGAAAAATGCTATTCTACTTTGGAAGAGAATAGTAGTTATTTTCAAGTCTCCTGACAGTCACTGGGAGTAAAAGGTTTGCTAATGTGCTCTCTGGACGTTATTAATGGCCAGTATTAGTTGCTGCTGTATCATTGACTCGTCTAGCTGTAGAAAGGGTAATACTCTCCTGATTTTGTATGATTGGACTCTTAAGTAGCTGCTGTTAGTCAGAATTAAAACCCATCTCAGACTAAGAATATAATGAATAAGATGAATAGGCCAAAATATGTATCTAATCACATTGACAAAAATATAACTTTGACACAATAAAACACATTTTCCCCATCTGTACAATAAATACAGCTTCAAATTCAATGGAGTCTGTAGGGCACATGACTTTAATCATCACTACTGTAGTCAGTATAAGAAATATTGAAAAAATTCCAGGAGGGCTTATCTCTTTGTGGGTGGTCACTGCGATGGTGGGCCAGCTCCTGTTCAGGTCCAGAGCTGCTAACGTGGGTTCTACTCAGTCCCAGTGACTTGGCCAGAATGGAGCTTTGCCAGGTAACTGCCCTGTGCTAGGTGAAAGGGGAAAAGCAATAGCTGGATATATTTCAAATGAGGTCTTGAACAAGTTCAGAAAGAGGAACTTGATTGAAAAGTGAACAAGTGTAGTAGTGTGTGAGAAAATTCAGATGGTGTCAGATGCAGAAGTTAATATTCCACTTATGTTATCTTAGCGTAAAAAATCATAAGCATTTAACTGAGACCCCGCTATAGAGTTTCCTTATCAAGACTTTTTGGTTTTAAAGTTGTTTTTAATGCATTGCAAGTTACAATAGCTAGTTTGCTTTTAGATTTTTTCCCAGCACTTTGTATTTATTAGCTTTCATTAACTTGCCTCCAGTATACATTCCACTTCGTGCTTTTCTTAGGTCATTTCTACATCCCTTATTCCTTGTTTTCCTGCAGTGTAATGGCCCTGAATGTCCTCTGAGCCTTTAGCTCCATTATGGACCCAAACTAGACTATACTTGGATAAGTTAAGCTCTTCTTAGTGTACTGGTCTATAATTAGAAAAACTGTTTTGAAATTAGATGTTCCCATTATTTATTTAAACAGCTTTTTGCTGAGAAAGCTTGGTGGATTAATGAGGCAGAGGGTGTTTTGAAATCCAATAAATAGTTCCCACAGGCTGGGTGTGGTGGCTCACGCCTGTAATCCCAGCACTTTGGGAGGCCCAGGTGGGTGGATCATGAGGTCAATAAATTGAGACCATCCTGGCCAACATGGTGAAACCCTGTCTTTAATAAAAATACAAAAATTAGCTGGGCGTGGTGATGTACACCTGTAGTCCCAGCTACTCGGGAGGCTGAGGCAGGAGAATTGCTTGAACCTGGGAGGTGGAGGTTGCAGTGAGCTGAGATTGTGCCACTGCACTCCAGCCTGGTGACAGAGCGAGACTCCATCCAAAAAAAAAAAAAAAGTTCCCACAGCTCACCACTACAGAAGCAGAGAAGACAACTATGCAGAAAACAGAGTTGGTGGCGGTCAGCAGGAATGCAGCTGGTCTGTTGGACCCCTACTGGATGTGGGGGGTTGCAGAAGACACTGCTGAAGTCCTTTATACTGAAGACCTGCGGTTGGGAGCAGGGGGAGTCCATGGGTGTGCTGATTTTTTTCCCCTGTTTAGTACTAATGTGTGTGTGATCTTTCTTTTACAAACAATACCTTTTGGGTTTTCTGCATATTTTAAAATTTTTGTACAGTTTTGAATTCTATAGATTGTCTTGGAAGGATACTGTGTGATGGGCCAGGCGCACAGTAATTGGAGACTTTTAATGTAATATTTCATAGATTGCATGCTATTAATTGTGAGGGTAGTATTTTTTGTTTTATTGTAAGTTTCCCTCTTCTATAAATTAAAAGATGGTTGGTATTAGGAATTTCAAATGAATGCAGAAAATCGGACATGCTGTGTACTATTAATAACAAAGACGATCCAAGTCCAAAATCTGACCAATAAAGCAACCATTTTATCAGGATAGAGGGATTCTAATGGGAGAGGGGATTCTTCCCTCCTGAAGTTTGTGTCCAATCCCCTTAAAAAAAAAAACGAATAGTTGTCTTTTGTCATATTAATACTCGAAAGTCCATGGTGATATTAATGAAAGTACACTTTATTGTTGCCTTTGACCTTATGGCCAAGGCAATAAATCAGAAACAAAAATAGTGCCAATGTGTCAAAATCTACATCTGAGAGATTCAGCCTCCTGTTTGGAATAAATATGAATCTTCTAAGCGATCTTGTTTAATATTTTCCATCATTTAGCTACTTCCTATCTCCCTCAGAGGTGCCTGCTGTTCCCATTTTAGAGTTGACAGTGGCCTGCTAATTTTGCTATGTTCCTAAAAGTTACTGGGTGAGACATTTTCATCCCCTCCTTTTTCCTATTGCTGGTGTTTATTATCCAGCTAGAGAATATTTTATGCATCTTTACCGTGATGTCTGGACTGTACCTGCGCTCCTTGGCAGTTTATGTTGAAGATAAGATTTTTCTCTTTGGGAGGCATCAAAATGATGGTAGTTTGCTTTTATCTTTTTATGTTCATTTTCTTTTAGTAGGTGACCTTTCTGCATTAAGAACTGTTTTTATCTTTTACTACCTTTTCTCCTTTGTGGAGAGAGCATGACATGTCCTGAAGGTCACCTTCGCCTTTGAAAAAGGTTTGATGGAGGAATTCACAGGTGACTGACAAGTCTTTGAAAAGAATGGGATCTGTTCACTTCTGGTCTTTTTGGCCGGGAACAGGAGTTGGTGTTAAGGTGGTAATTTCCCCCATATGATTTAGAATCACTGAATTTGAGCTAGATGAGATTTTTAAAATTTCTGGTTGTCTCATTAGACTGATGTGAGTTTTCTTCATATGAACAGCTAGTTAATAACAGCAGTTCTCACTCAGTGCTCAGTACTTAATTTTCCACTGCACCACAACTGTCTTAACTAAATGTGCTGTATTTTTCTTTAAAAGTTATTTGGTGTTTTCAGGAATATACTTGAAAAGACATGCCATGTTTTGGTAAATACCATCAGAGTTGTGTAAAGGCGTGTACTAATTGCAACCTTAATTCGTGGAAATAATCTTCATCTACCCCTCCTAAAACTACACTCAGTATAAACACTTTCCCATAAGGTGTGTGCAGTAAATATGTTATATTAATTCAACACTGGCAGGAGAAAAGCACAGCAGCCTTATTGGAGAGAGCCTTATAAAAGTGATTAAATGGAGGCATTGAGCTCATTACCTTTAAGTTTACTTTGTGCTGACCTTTGTTCCTGTTTTGAGAATCTCATATAATTCTTAAAAAAAAAAAAAAATTACAACGAAATGACGGGGCCTAGCTGTGTATAAATGATCCTTGCTGAATATCTGAAGGTTTTTTGTAAAAAAAAAAAAAAAAAAAAAAAAAAAGAAAAACCAACAAAAAAAGCTTATTTTCACATTAAAATGAAACCTCTTTTGCAACTCAAGAATTCTATGGAAAAGCAGTTTTTATCGTATTTTGTGTCCATGCACCATTTTTCTTAAAATGGCTTACAAAAAAGAATGTAAACAATTTGTGATCTGGCCAGTTGTACTTTTAGCTCCCAGAGGGAGAGTTGGTGTATTATTGAGTTGAGTAAAAACCATCCAGGGGAACTTGAGGGAGCAGTCTATTGCCAGTAATGTTCCTTGTGTGCCATTAAACCACCTCCAGATGAGTGGAGGAACATCACTTTTTAATTTTTTAAGTGTATTTGGAATTGTTGCCGTGTACTAAGAACTTGACCTAAATAAAATCCCACAAAGTATATTCAGGTGTCTTGTTAACTAAGTTGTTTATATAAATAACCTCTTTTTCTAAGGTGGTATCTGAGTTTTACGTGTTAGGGATAATCCGACTTTTCTGTTGCTCTAAACCAGGGAGCTGCCTTTTATTACTGAAGTCTTTTTAAATTTATTTTCAAAGAAGATTTAAAATGTTGAGCTTTAAATTTGACCTCAAGTTTCTTCCCTCAAGACAGCTGTTCTAATTAAGAACTTTCTAATCCTGTTTTTGCTCCACTCGCACCTGGGGTTTTCTTACCACTTTTCTCCAAATCTAATTCTGTTGTTAATGTAGTTTTAAACAAACACTGAAGATGGATGTTGACTGACTAAAAAATATTGCAGGTTCGTCAGAAGTGAATCTAAAAGACAAACCACTAACTAGCCTGTGCTTTGTTGCTAATGAGAGCCTAGATTATAAATTTTCTAATGATGTATCTGAGGGTAGCAAGTTTGTCTTCACAATACCCAAAATAATGTTTCAGCTTTTCTCACTTTTCAAGCCCCTCCTATTTCCTCTGTATCTTTATTATTTTGGTATCATTAGGCAAGGTGAAGAATAATGTAGGAAACTGAAATACCCAGCTAAAACATTTATGGGTTTCTCATATTTGTGAATAGGATTTTAGGAGTCAGAGCAGTCTTGTCTCAAAGACAGATGATTGATTGATAGTATCCAATCTTTTGTTAATGATCCTACTGCTTGACTCTTTTGGGTTACTTTGGAATTAACACATTTGGTTGAACGGCTTTGTGGATCTGGGGCATATGCCAATTAAGGGGCATATGCCATGCGTTCTGTTTTCCTGTCAGCCTGTGTACACTGCTGCTTCTGAAGGCCTAAGTACAGGTGCAGTTTCCACAGTCACGTATGATTGACAGATGGTGAACGAAAGGGGAAGGCTTCCACTTTTTTCGCCCTAGTTTGGTACATAAAGTGATTGCAAACACATTATACATTTATACATACCTTCACAGGGCAGTCCAACACGTAATTGTGACTCCAAAGATTTGAAACAAAAGGTATTCCTTTTTGTATTAGTTTGTACTTAGTTCTTTTTGTTTAAAGAAGACAAATCTTTTTTACTGTTATTTTTTTTTTTTGAGATGATGATGGAGTCTTGCTGTGTTGCCCAGGCTGGAGTGCAGTGGTGCGATTTCAGCTCACTGCAAGCTCCACCTCCCGGGTTCATGCCATTCTCCTGCCTCAGCCTCCTGAGTAGCTGGGACTACAGGCGCCCGCCACCACGCACGGCTAATTTTTTTTTGTACTTACTTCTTTTAGTAGAGATGGGGTTTCACCGTGTTAGCCGGGATGGTCTCGATCTCCTGACCTCGTGATCCACCCGCCTCGGCCTCCCAAAGTGCTGGGATTACAGGCGTGAGCTACCACACCCAGCCGAGAAGAAAAATCTTTTTAAAAGCTGTTGTCACTTAATCACCAATGTATTTAATTGCCAAATTTCCCTAGGTGGTATAAACTACTCTTAAAAGTTAACAAATTGAACATATCAAACTAGTTTATTTACCACACTTAATTTCTTCTGTGTATGGCCTATGTTTTGGGTACCCTGACATGAAACGCAAAACCAGGTTCTTAATGGTGCCGATCCACAAACACTCAAAGTCCCCATGTTTAAATGAAATCTATGAATTTTTTTATTAAGGATTTGATAAGCTGACATAATGAAAACATGTAACTGAAAAACATTTACACTGACTGTACGACTAGTGTGCTAAGCCATCACAATAGTTTACTGACATCATAACTGGCAAGAGTAACTTGGAAAATAACTTAATCCAGCAGAACAAAAACATCCTCAGTAGTACTGAATAGATCTCTCTCATATATATATCTATATATCTATATATATCTATATATATATATATAGCTTTGCACAATCAGGGAGCAAGGCACATAATGAAATGAGCATACATTTATGCAGAAGAAAATAATAGCAACAAAGCTGCAAGAAAAATTGTAACTTCATCTTCACTGAGCTGTGCATAATCCTTTGAATAATAATGTCTTCTACCTGGTACATCATTATAATGAAGTTCCTTGTCTTTTTCATGCTTTAAAAAAGTATATTTCTACATTGTATCTACTTATGGCAAAGCTCCCACAGCCTACAAGTTAGTGTGAGCCTTGACTCTGTTTTTTAAAGAACTGAGGGAGGGAGCAATCCCAGTTAAATATAATGTGCAATTCTCCTTTAACAGTAAACAATGTTTTTACAACACTTAGCACAAGCTAATTTTATCTTAAATGTACATCTCTGTAAGAGTTCACTAGTGGCTGATAGTAAAATGAAGCAAAATTATTTGAAACATTCCAGTTAATGCTTATTTTCTAGAAGGGGTTATTTTACAAGTAGCAAAAAAAAATGTAGGAGGTGGGGAAATATGAAAAATGGCAGTTTTTGGTATTAGGTCACAATAAATTTAACGAATGGACAGTTTGCAAAATATAAGGGTTTCTCCCCCTTTAGTGCTGCAGACAAGTTTTACTGCCTAAGACGTTGAGGCTTCAACAATCATGAGCTTGGTATTAGTAGCTATCCATGATAAACATAATTACTTCTCGACTTAACCATCTATAAAATATGTAGTGTTCACCATCACCCTGACTCAATTCACTTCTCTAAATGTCTTTGGTAGAAAGCAGCCAGACCCCATGTGGGTAGTGATGTCTCTTGTGAGACACTTTCCATTTCTGCCAAAACTAGAAATACTACCTTCCTTTACCTTCATTAGCACCTCAAAGTTTGCTTGCTGGATTTCTTTAAAAATATTCTGCCAAAAGAGTTGAAGGCACTGGGGGTTTACAGCAAGTATTTTCTCTTTAAAATGGTTTATTACTTCAACAAGCAAAGAGCAAACCAACTGGAGAAATGTATGTTTTTTCTTTTTATTTATCAAGTTTTATTCTACAGCTAAATTTCAGATATCTTTTACATATAGACCTTGCAAGGGCACGGTAAGAACTGAGCACTTGTTTTATTTGAGCGATAAAGGTGTTTGAGGGATAAAGGTGTAGAAATTTTCTCTTTGAATTTTAAAAGGAAAGGCTGGGTACAGTGGCTCATGCCTGTAATCCCAGCATTTTGGGAGGCTGAGGCAGGAAGATCACTTGTGGCCAGGAATTTTGAGACCAGCCTGGGCAACACAGTGAGACCCCCATCTCTACCAAAAAAAAAAAACCTTAAAAGATAATAGGTATCTAATTCTTTTATACTTGCATTTCTCTTTGGATCAAATCTCAACTTTGTGAGAGGTCACATATTCCTACAGGGTTAGGAGTACCCTGCATAATTTATACAAATGTAAAGTGTATATTAAAAAAAAATCAAAGTGAAAGGTACCTGCAGTCTAAAGGGTTTTCTTCCCCCAGAAACAGTCACCCTCTTGTCAAGTGTATGACCCAATTATACCTATTTTATGAAAAGCAAGGCATCACATTGATAATCATACAGGATCATATGGGTTTAATTGGTCTAAACTTGAGTGGGATTAAATCAGTTATAATTAGTTAGCTCTGTAGGTATATGAAAAACTTTTGGTAATGTACAAAAATAGGAATGCTTTTTTTACCTGTTTAAAATCACTTTGTAACAAAATTACTTTTAGCTGAGGAACAAAGGTGACAAAGATTTCTGTTGGTGGCTGATAGTCAAAGCAGGCCAATCCACACCATTACCTGAAATATTTTTCAGGCTAACTTATAACTTTATGGATTTCCTCGATACAAGTTTATTAGTTTATTCTCCATATACAAGTTTATTCTCCCAGAATAGCAGCAAATAAAACTTGAATTGGATGTACAGCTCCTAATAACCTTGACGTCAGAGTTGTCACTTGGTTGGAATTATTATGATCCCCCAATTTAAATTTTCTTGATAAACTCAGCATTGTTTTCAGTGACAAGAAAACATACATGGAAAGGGGACCCAAGACAGTTCACCAAGATAGTTCACAGCCCTTTGCAGGATATGCCTTTGGTGGGCGGGAGCACCTAGATTTTAGAGGACTATAAAACACCATGTTTACTTCGTTTGAAATTTTCTGATGAAAATAGTCTTTTGTAACTTAACATTCCACATTCTTTTTCATTTAAAAAGTCCCAGAAATTTAAACTATCCAATTTACAACTAAGGTGGGTATCTGTAAAAACCTTAAGAATAGTTACTCTTCCCAAGAGAATTACAGCATCTGGGGGGGGCGGGGGGGAAGCATTTGAGCAGTAAAAGTCACGCTGGCAAAATCCAATACAGAATATCTAGTAAACCTTAATTATTTTACTGAGAATAGATTCTGCTGCCCTACAGCATTGGTGCCAAAACTTTAAGCATAGAGTGATTCTATTTTGAAATTATCTATAGTAGAAATTAAGAGTGTCACTAAGCAAGTCACTACCTCTAATAAGCACCTGTTTGCACTGCCCTCAGCAGCAGGATGAGTTAATCCATGCTGTTCACTTTTCAGTACAGCCAAGTCAACTGCACAGACTTGAAGCAGCCAAGCTGGGTGAGAGCTGCAGAGGGCAGTGAAAGAAGGCACAGTACTAGTGTCATCCGGCAGTAGGTGCTTTCCATGAATACACCAGAGAAAAAGAGCTACAGAAATACAGTCTAGGAAAAGCTACATCCCAACAAAAATCCAAATGAAAGAAAACCCACTAGGGAGTAAAACAGAAGTATAAAGTATCACTTTAGTGGTTTTTTAAATTCAGTTCATACATAAGGTTAATACATTTTTAATTAACAGCCATTTCTGTCTGTGGAGGAATGTAAAGGGAAATGGCCTGTTGTCGGACAAGCCACTGGATTGGGGTTAAAATGACAGTCTCCTCCTCTAGCCTTACTCTCTTCCTGGCATCATTAGTGTTCAAAAGGATGTCTGCTCTTCCAGGAAAACAGACCAGAAGCATCTGTTCAGGACGGCTATCATCAGGATTGATACATGCAAGAAATTCCAAGAAATCCTGCACTGAAAACAACAAAGGCTGTTGTTTTAGGGCTCAAATCATGGGTGAAAAAAGGTTGGGGGGTACATTTTTCCCCCTCAAGGAAAATTGAAGTTGTCTACCTTCTCATAAGAAAATCACCACCACAATAAAACTCAAAACCCAGGGATGAGTATTTTGATAACTGGATTCATATTCTTATTAACTCTAACCCACAAATATGGGTGCCCCTCAAACTATAAAACTGCAGGCAGAAGACTGAGAAATTCATTCATGAATCACAGCAGCGCTTGGCAATCCACTCAAACATTACCAAAATTTCTGTGCATGCTTAAATTAACAATGCAGATGTGTTAAACATCACTTCATAAATATCAAATACAAAACTTGGTGAACAATCTGAAAGCCCTAAAAGTTAATGGTATATATTCTTACTGCTCCATAACCACATGAATATACTGAACAATATTCTGGAGATGTAGCAATGGAGAGGTGCTGTTCATTCTGTTTATGATGCGGTTTTCGTGGAGTGTGGGTTATGCGAGACCTTGAGTATACTGTACTAATTAAGCACTTTTGCTCATTCTAGAATTATTTACCATCTCTTCCCTCACTTTACTGGCATCACTTTTTCCTTGTGGGACAATGTCAACTGATTTCTGCAGTTTGCATTGGTAATCATTAACAATAGGCACAGACTTTCATTACAAGACGTGCTCCCCTTATAAGTGCTGGGATGGCCCATTTTTATTCTCTTGTTTGGGAGCTGCTCTAAGATTGTTTTATTCCTAAGAGTCCAATTTATCATAAGTCAATGAGACAGTACTTATTTCTCTCATGTACCAAGGAAAATTCACAGAAAAAAGCATATAGAAGTATAGTGTGTCATTAGAGCACTGACTCCATGTTACACCAAACTGCACATGCATAAAACGTAACGTCAGTTACTGGACTTGGACTGTCCCACTCCATCAGAACACCTAGTAACCTGAACTAATCACAACCAGGCTGCAGTCAGCAAGGGCCCTAGTAGCCCCAGTAGCTATAAATGAAATTGTCTTCCCTCTCCATGTAGTCCCATACTTAATGAGTTTTTCGTATTACATATTATAACCCATATATAACCAGATTAATGACACCTGTACAGGGGCCAGTTTTATTCTCTCATCACCCTTCCCTTCTATAGAGCAATGCTCAAAAAATGCATTTTAGAAAATGATTTTGTTTTTCGTAATGATGCCCCATATTGGGGCACAGGATGTGTATATTTCATATACCAATTGTGTACAGATATGTAATAACATCTACCTAAAGCACATATTCTAAGAAAGTAACTGGTGACCCAAAGACACTGGGACAGAACATTACAGAGATAACTGTGTTGTCCATCCTCTTAAAATCAATCAAAGTGAGGATCATGAAGCCAAGTTGATAAAGCTTCATAAAACAGTACTAAAAAGGAACTATCCAGAATTATAGCACTAATTATCCATGTATTGTAGGCAAAGAGCTTACCTGTCAGCACATCCTAAATGTGGGTGGATCACTGCAGCAGTACTGCAGCTAGAACAGCTGAGTTAATTATGCCATGTATTTACTTTCTCTGCACAACCACATACAGATGATGTCTGTGAACATCTCCCCATCCTGCACTAGTTACCCGTTCTATGAAGCTGAGAGATTTTCCTGATTTAAAGTGCCCCTTTATGTATAGCAATGAAGTGTCAGTCAAGCAATTTTAACTTCAGCCAACTGGGGAAAAACAAACACAAAAGCCTTATAGATACACCAAACATTCTGGTGATTTTTCTCAACCAGAAATAGCACATTCTACATCTATTCCTTAGTTATATAATACACAACATGCACAAATAGGCTACACATGGACAGACACTTATAAATACCTTCTAAATAAGTGATTAGAAGTTTTTGGTCCAATCCACATGATACAGAAATCTTCAGAGACAACACACATCCCCTTCTATGCCTCTTCCACCCAAAATACAGAACACCCATTTTCAGATTAGGAGAGAAAAGGAATAAATAACTCTCAGCTCTCTCTCTATATACACATACACATACATATATGTATACATATATACACACATACACCGTACAGCTGTGTGTACATGCACGTGTACACACACACATATAGCTGGACACTACCTGAATAACATCATACCAGGAGGCTCTGAACACCTGAATTCACAGATGATTAGGTGAGCTGATTGTAGAAGTGATTACAGATACCATGAAAATGAAGTCCTATGGTGGCTACCAGTCTCTGGAGAGCTTGGTGTTCTGGTCTCTTTTGGGGGGAGCAGGAGGGGGTCCTCTCCGCAACGTTGCATAGCCTGATACATGACTGCCTCCGTAACCAGCCTTCTGTTGATCAGACAGCAGTTCAGGGGGTGGCGGAGGCAATGCCATATCATCCATAGTGGCTGTTGGTTCTGCTCTGGACATGCGGGAGGAGGACAGCGAGCCGTGCCGAGTGATGGACTTTCGTTGCAGTGTCCTGTTGAGGTCAGCCAGGAATCCAGGCTGGACACTAAGGCTGGATTTGGGAGAGGTGGGCACTTGTGGCACAACTGTGGCCATTGTTGGCTGCTCAGAAATCTCAGCTTGAGTGAGGCGGGTGCTATCATTCCGTTTGGGTCGTGTGGGTGGAGGGGCCTTCTTCACTGACATTTTAGACCATGGTTGTGGTTGAGGATTAACGACTGCCACTTTTGGAGAGGTGTTTCCCGAGAAAACTGCTGGAATCTCAATGGGGGGCAGAGGAAGCTCTGTTTCAGGTGGAGGGGGTGGAAAATCAGAATCAGATGGAGGAGAAGGAAATTCCACCACGGAGTCCTTTCCACGCCCACTCAGAACAGGGGCTTTTGCTGACACACACCCTTGTTGGAGAACTCCAGGAAGATTGACTCCAGAAAGATTGAGTTTTCCAGGCTTGGGGGGTGCTGCAGGAGGTGGCAGGGTCTCCTTGCTGGGAGACCCTGATTCTGCTGGCGGTGTAAACTTGCTGACTAGACTGTCCACCGAGGGTCTCTTGGGCTCGGGGTGCTCTGCACCGCTGCTGGATTTAATGCTGGAGTTGCGCTGTGGGGTTGGGGGTGGTTTCTTTCCCCCAGGGCTGGATATCTTACTGGTCTTTTTGCCTGGAGATCCACTTTTGTCAGGGGTAGGAGAAGCTGTGGGTGGAGGTGGTGGTGGTGGGGTTGGGACAGGTGATGGGGGTGGAGGAGGAAACACCAGGCTGCTTTCAGGAGGGGGAGGAGGGAAGTCCGGAGAAGGGACTGGGATGGAGCTGGGCTGCCACTTGGGCTTTGCTTTTACTGCAGGAGGGGACTGTGGAGCTACATTTGCTGGGACAGGCTTTAAGGGCTGAGATTCCATGGTGGGGGGAGTTGGAGGGGGTGGAAACTGGCTGGCTATCTGTTTCACGACTGAGGGCACTGGTGACAGTGGAGAGGGAGGGGGTTTTGCACAGAAGCTCTGTTGCTTGGGTAATGTTGGCGGGGGTATTGGAACAGGAGGGGTAGCGGGAGAGGGTGGAATGTAAGAAGCAGGGAAAGCTGGCTGCTTTTTTGCTGGGGGCACTGGAGGAGTAGGTGTGGGTGGTGCAGCTTGAGTCACAACAGGTGCCACAGTCTTGGTGCTGGTTGGTGGGGGGATGGTCACAAGGGGTTTTGGGGGAGCTTGGGGAGGGAGGGGTGCAGGGATAGGAGGAGGTGGGGGGGGTGTTGGGGGAGCCACCTGAGTAATATGCTGAACTTGATGGATCTTCAGTGGAGGCGGCGGGGCACTGAACTGTGGAAGGGATGGGGCACATGGTGCAGGCTTTAGCTGGGCCATGGCAGAGCCTGGGGTTGGGGGTGGAGGAGGGGGAGGGGGTGGTGGAACAACTCCATTCGGGGGTACCAGGATCTGAGGCTTCACTGACTGTGGCTGCATCACTGGGGGTGTTGGCGGCTTAAACAGGGCCCCTGAATGCTGGGACGCATTCTGTAGCCGTGTTATTGTGCTGTACTTGACGAACATTGGGGCTGCTGAGCCTGCAGAAGGTGCAGACTGGCTGGGGAGTGGGGGAGGAGGGGGTGGTGGAGGGGGTGGTGGAGGAGGAGGTGGGGGTGGTGGAGGAGGTAGAGGTGGTGAAGGCTGTGAAGCAGTGTAGGGGGTGACTATCTTAGGTTGCGGAGATAAAGGGGGCACAAGTGAAGTGTAGGGCCGACTCATAGACTCCATTCTGGCCTAAAAGGAGTATAAAAAGGGAGTGGGAGAGAGAAAAACACAACAAACAAAACAGTTACAGAGGTAAGCTTTGATTGTGTAAAACTAAAAAGCAGGGAGTCTGGGACATGCATGAAAAGGATGCAGAAGTTGGTGGTGTTCATAAAGATGGACAATGTCAGGAAGGCTAAAATCTGATTCTGCGGGCAAGAAGGAAACAGAAAACTTGTTTTACCCCACAGTAAAACAGCTAGACCACCTAACAATCTAGGAAAAATGTCCGGTTGCAAAAGCTGTTTGAATGGTGACAGGATGCATGACTTCGGACCTTGGCTGTATGACTCTGACACAGCCTGCCCTAAATGGAACCCTCTGTGGCGGTCCTCTGAGCACTGGACTTGCAAGGGGAGATGTGATGGCTCCAGTTCACCTTTCAGTCCATGACTGCATCCACATCAAGCAGATGCTATAATTGGGTTTAGGAGGGCTTCCTGGTGGAATGAGGATGGCTTTTTGATGCTAGTAAGCTGACACAGGAGAGTATGAGAATGTTGAGCAGGCGTGCACAGTCACACAGGAATGAATAAGCTTGACACACACACTCGTGTTCGTGTGAGACAATTGCATCCAACATGCACAGAAGTCCAGCAATGCAGGTAAAGGGGGGACATTCTTTACATTTGTTTTACTGGAAAATACATAAAGAAATGCTTTGTAAACATTACAGCAAAAGACTGTAAAAATATCATACAGAAAAAGCCAGAAGAAATTAAGAGGAAGCTCTGGAAGGCTAGAATAAAGAAAATGTATCAAGAAATGGAAGCTAGCATTTGCCAACAACCAACCCATCTGGGTAGCTGAAATGATCACATCTGGTAGTTTATTTCATGGAGCTAATCATGCATGATGGTCGTTCAGGTACTTTGAAAAGAGGAAAGGAAGGACCCTTGTTTTAAAAACTTTAGGTGCATCTTTTAGGCTCTTTGAACAAACTTTGAAGATCCAAGATAAACCATTTGTTTTCAATTATGAATGACATCGAGAATGCATGGGTTAGTGAACTAGAAGGCTCATTATAGGGCTGAATTCTAATGGCCATCAGGACATTCACATGTTTCTTTTAAAATTACACAAAAAGATTAGTCTGTGAGATTGGGTTACAGGCGTCACCGAGGTTAATGTGTTTCCAGAGAACAACCCCTGACCTTAACTTGACCCTGTCTTGGCTGCTTCAGGGGCGCAGGCCTTAGCTGTGCTGGCCTTCTCATTTGGCACCTGAGACTGAGGTAACAGGAGAAGAAACACAGAGTGATCAAGCCTTAAATCATTACTGCTGACAGCAGGGTTCCTACTCTTCTGAAACTCTGTGCAAGGATGGACTTTGCTGCTTAATCACAGAACATTTTGGGTCTGTGATTTTTGTTTTCCCTAGGTTCCGTAACTTAAAATGCACACGGATCTCACCATTAGTAATTTGGTAAGGCAAAGGGGTTTTTCTTTAGCCATCTGAATTCTGTAAACCAACTTCTCTAGTACATTTTTAGAGTACTAGCTCCATCCAAATTGATTAAATGGGTGAAGGGAGAGAGAATTATTTCTTAAAAGTTTGAGTCTCTAATAAGGGAGTTAAACTCAGTGTTTTGAGAATTTAGATCGTTAGAACCAATTCTCAAATGTTCATTTTTGAAGGAATGGGCTTCAGCCCCACATGGTGCTACTAAGGCCTTCTCTACCCTGCGGGAGCCCAGTTAGTGAACCACATATGCGAATGAAGGAATAAAAGGAAAAATGTCCATTTATTCTCATTCATGAATGTACCTGTATAAGTGATTCAGACCAAATTACCCCCCACCAAAAAAATTAAATAAATAAATAAAAACAATTATTAGTAAAAATAAAATAGTTGAGCTCAGGGTGCCACTGGTTCCTCAATGACGGAGTGACCTCTTGCATATTAAAATGGTGACTACAGCCAGGACACATCCTTGCCTACACAACTACAGATGATGTCTGATGGAAGGCCATGATGTCTTTCAAATGAACTAAAGAACCTCTCTATTTTCCTAATTATAGTCTTGTAACAACTATACTCATCCTTCAGTCTCACTGCACAATCTACTATGCAAGGCTCAGGAATCCAAAATTTTAAGGGAAATGGTTTTAATTTAGCCTTCCACATAAAGTATAATTTGAAAAAATTCATCAATGCCCAAAGAAACGGCAAAAGCATTAAAAAAAAAAAGGTAAGGAATGAGTCTGAATAAATTAACCAATAAAGAAATAACTGGACTGAATATGGTGGCTCATTCCTGTAATCCCAGCACTTTGCAAAGCCGAGATGGGAGGATCGCTTGAGGCCAGGAGTTTGAGACCAGCCCAGGCAAGATAGCCAGACCTTGCCTCTACCAAAAAATAAAAAACTAGCCGGGCATAGTGGTGTGCACCTGTAGTCCCAACTATTCAGGCAACTACTCGGGAGGCTGAGGTGAGCAAGGAGGCTGAGGTGGGAGGATCATTTTAGCCCAGGAGGCTTAAGTGAGCCCTGATAACACCACTGCATTCCAGCCTGGGTGATGGGAAAGGGAGAGGGAGAGGGAGAGGAGGGGAAGGGGAGAAGGAAGGAAAGGAAGGGAAGGAAGGAACAGAAGGAAGAGAAGGAAGGGAGAGAAGGAAGGGAAGGAAGGGAGAGAAGGAAGGGGAGGGAGGGAGAGAAGTGAGAGGAGGGAAGGAAGGAAGGAAGAAAAGAAAAAAAAAAAGGCTGGGCACGGTGGCTCACGGCTGTAATCCCAGCACTCTGGGAGGCTGAGGCAGGTGGATCACGAAGTCAAGAGGTCGAAACCATCCTGGACAACACGGTGCAACCCTGTCTCTACTAAAAATACAAAAATTAGCTGGGCGTGGTAGCATGTGCCTATAATCCCAGCTACTCAGGAGGCTGAGGCAGGAGAATCGTTTGAACCCGGGAGGCGGAGGTTGCAGTGAGCTGAAATGGCGCCACTGCACTCCAGCCTGGCGACAGAGTGAGACTCTGTCAAAAAAAAAAAAAAGAGGAAAGAAGAGAGACAACTGTACACATCTTCTCTAGAATTTAGGGCATTCGCAATAGATGGTGTTTTGCCATCCAAACTGCTTAAGGGTGGAAAGGAAGAAATTGTTATTTCTTAAAAATCTGAGCCACTGATAAAAGAATTAAACAAATTGCGTTTTTTTAAAATTTTTTTGAGATTTTAAGTCATTAGAGCCAATTTGTAAATATTCATTTCCAAGGGGAAGTCAAATCAACAGGTCTCTCTGAACTGTCTTTACCCATTACAATTAGGAAGATTGAAAATTAACAAAGGAGACCAAAATAAGGCCAAATAAGATCCCCGATAAAGACATGAGAGAGCAACAATTTAAACCCAAAAGAATACCACAGAATTTTCAATGTAAATTAAAACGAAGCTGTTACCTTGCTGGACTCTTCCAGCTGAGTGCCTCGTTTCCAGGCTTCAGAGAATATGGAGCTCACGGTGCTCTGGGAACGGACGTGTCCTGCTGGCTGGGTGTCAGAAACTCCACTATCAGACTGATTGGAGTGATTTGACTGAGACTCTGTTTAAAATAGTTTTTTAAACATAGGTTTAAAAGAGTCAGTATTCTGACAGCATTCATATGTATGTCTAGTTAGATCTTTTACACAAGGTCAAGTGCTGTGTAGAACAGCACCAAGTTATTTTACTCATTTCATCATAAACACAGCCAGTATTTTCTACTAGAAAACTTCCCTTACCTTGGAATTAATAAGAAATCTCAGATTAGTTTTAAATACTTCACCATGAGAGACTGATAATTATAATAAATGATTCACATAACATTATTGGTATCCTGACATCCAGTCTTGCATGAAATCAACTCTAAACAATAAAAGAATTAATGAACCATCAGTAGAGGAGTCTCTCAATCATGTCTGCATTACATTCAGCATCAGCCTTTTTAATACCCCTGCCCTAAGGTCACCCCAGAATTGTAACTTAGGAATTCAGATCTATACACAATGATTATTTCCTTTCTTCTAGCAATGAACAATACTTAGAATTTGACCCTCTAGTGGGAAGTGTGTTTCCTAGGGATTTAGGTATTGGCCCCATAGGGTGGCAGCTGTGCTGTATCCTGGCCTGTCAGCAAGGCACAAAAAAGTTTTGAAAGGAGTGGGGCCTGGTGGGAATGGCTGTGAGCATACAGTGTCTCTTTGCCGCCTGAGCGAGGAGGCTGAGGTGGGAGGATCATTTGAGCCCAGGAGACTTAAGTGAGCTATGATAACACCACCGCATTCCAGCCTGGGTGATGGGAGAGGGAGGAAGGAAAGGGAAAGGGAACCATGTTCTGGAAGGGTTGCTGGTTTTTTTTTTTTTTTTTCCATTTTAATAAATATTCTCTTAGAATAGTTTTAAGATATCTACATATTAGATATTTGAATATGAGAAGAGTTTTAGCACAGAATTCCTATATACCCGGCATCCAGTTTACCCATTTAGCAATATGTTTGGTTTTAAAGAAATTCTCCTTTGGGAAAAAAGTGTCCTCTTTTAATTTTATTCCCTTTTCCCCACTATTAACATGTTACATTACTATACTACATTTGTCACAACTAAGGAAATGTCCTGCTACTATTAACTACGCTCCACACTTTATTCGGATTTCACTAGTTTTTCCCTCATGTGCCTTTTCTGATCCAGGACACCATGTTAGAGTTAGTCATCATGTCTCCTATAACAGCTTCTCAGAATTTCCTGTTTTTGATGACTTAAGACAGTTTTGAGGAATAGTGGTCAGGTATCTTGTAGACTGTCTCTCAGTTTTGGTTTGTCTGATGCTTTTTCTCTTGATTAGTCTGAGTTTATGGAACTCGGGGAGGAAGATCATAGAGGAAAAAAGACATCTCACACACTATGTCAAAGGTCCCTATAACCAATATGACTTAGATATTGACCTTGACCACGTGGTTGTGGCAGTGTTTGTCAGGTTTCTCCACTGTGAAGTTACCCCTAATCCCCGCTCCATAATCACTGGAAGCAAGTCACTAAGCACAGTCCACACTTGAGGATTGAAGAGGTAAGCTCCACTTCCTTCAGGACAAAGTGTCTTCATAAATCATTTAGAAATCTACACAGGACAGTTGTCTCCTCTTCCCCACTTATTTATTCAATGATTTATTTACATCGGTATAAACTCATGGATATTTATGTCCATGGCCTATACTACATTACTTATTGTATTGCTCAAATTGTTCCAGCTTTGACCTTTGGAGCTTTCAGACTGGCTCCTCTGTGTATCCCTTTGACATATTCTCATCTTGTGTTTTGTCAGACAGGGTCTCGTTCTGTTGCACAAGCTGGAGCGCAGTGGTGTGATTATAGCTCACTGCAGCCTTGAACTTTTGGGCTCAAGCAATCCTCCTGCCTCAGCCTCCTGAGTTGCTAGGACTATGTGTACTACCAAGTCTGGCTAATTAAAAAAAAAAAAAAAAGTTGTAGAGATGGGGTCTTGCTGTGCTGCCCAGGCTGGTTTTGAACTCCTGGGCTCAAGTGATCCCTTAACCTAGGCCTCCCAAAGCATTGACATTACAGGCGTGATCCACTGCGCCTGGCCCTACTGTTGTTTTTTAAGCATTCCTTTACTTTCTGGCATTACAAGATGCTCCAGGCTCATCTTGTATATATTCGCTCCTGCAGCCCTATAATCAGCCATTTCTCTATTTCTCTTGACAGCCTTGGGTTTTTTTTTATTTTTTTATTTTTTTAAGAATGGTATTAGAAACCATGATCTATTTAAGCAGCATCCTTGGCCAAAATTTAATAAAACAAAAAAACAAAAAGAAACCTCTATGATCTAGGGACTGGGTATTCTCATTGTTCCTGGGGTATCACTGCTTCTAGTCCTCAGTGGACAGCACTAGGAAATGTGTATATACACATTCTAAATTTGTTTTTACTTAATAGAGATGAAATAGTCATACAGCTTTTAAATATACTACTAAAGTTATTATTTCATCACATCCAATGCAAAAATTTAAAAATTCTGCTTTTAGATGACATGGATCTCATTCATGAAACATTTTGAATTGAAAGAAGATTTATGTTAAGATGTAATCATAGCACGCACTTGTTTAAAGGATATAGGAATCTGAAGGAGTGCAGCTTCTTCATGGATTCTGAGTACAAAGATTCTTTCCAAGTAATGTTTTATCCCAAATTATGCATTAACAGTGTCCAGCAGTATGTATGTTTTGAATAAATTTTATAAATATAAATAACAAAACTGGCTTTAGAAATCTATATACTGATTTTTCACTTCAAATACATTTGTGAACTAGCCCATGATACTGTACCCTCTAGCAATTTTTAAAAAGGCATCTATTGATTATAATTTAGGAATTAAGTATGGCTCCGGTTTTTAAGAATCAAGTTGAAATTTCCAGGTCTATCAGTCTCTACAGAGACCTTCATATTAATTGCAAAATAGTGCTTTGAAGCATTTTGAACTACCTGGGATGCTGGAAGAACTGGATCCTGATTTAATACTGGAGCTGGATAAGGAAGTCCAATCATAGGCTGACTCTGTCCTCTTCAAGGCTTCTTGGTAGTTCATATAGAGCTGCTTCCCATACTAAAGAGAAGACAGGAAATGGTGACATCTAAACTTTACTGAGTATGATACAGAAGGATAAGGTAAAATGGGGGACATATTTCTGTTTAATGATTGATGGTCTGTATTAAAATTAATACCTATGATACTTCAAAAATTCCTCTAATACCATAAATTATAATCTATTCTCATTTCTCCTCATTTTTAGAGGGGCAGCAAGAAGTCAACACTTGATTCTATTCATTATAAACATTAATGTTTTTTCACCCCAAATTCTTGATCCAAGGGCAGCTTTTTAGCACTCTTCAGGATACTGCTCCAAATGTGGTTGGTAAATGATCATTACTTAAAGTAATTTAATTTTTCCAAAACTTACTTTGCTTAGGCTAAACTCTACTATTTAAGAATCATATAATGCATTCTCCAAAGCCAAAATAAATCACTTTGATACTACACAAGCTTTTACCAGCAGTATTATTCCAAGTATACCAAATGTTAAAAGTTTATCCCTATAAACAAGGAAAAAAGACAACATTTAAAACTTGAAACTTAGGCCTGAAAAACCTAGGCACTGGCAAATCCATGAACATGAAATAGAATAGTTGTCAAGACAACAAAAACTATATCATCGACAAACACCTCATTATTCCATCATCAAATCAAAAGGAGACATGCCTTTGCAATGCGGATCCCATTGACCCACTGATGCAGTGTCCTCACATCATCACAACAAAGGTATTTGATATATTGAGATTTCTTCTGGATTTGTGGATGCTGTAAGATTAAAGACAAAATCCAACTAAGTCCCTTGGAGAACTAAAGAAAAACAAACTTTATCAAAGCTTAAACATATTCTGACAAGTTACAGGTCATTAGATTAATGGCCAATACATTTATGCTTCTTATATGGCCATAAGGCCAAATAAAATAGCCCATAAGAATTTTTACAAAGTAAATGAGAAAGAAACTTTTGTGAAATTTTAGGTCAAGATGTCCAAGTTAAAATAGATCTTCACATCTTGAGAAATTCCCAAACATTCCTTCTACATTTCAAAGAAACAAAGTTCATCAAGGTTAACAAAGTCCATAGAATTCTCCATCTATAAGATTATGGAAAAGGAAGAGAACGTTTAATTTCACTTTCAACCCACTGAAATTATGGGTGCAGAAGACTCCAAATCAGAGAGGGACTTTGACAAAGCTTCAGTGTCTAGAGGTGAGGTGAATTACTGGGCTGGGTACACCAAGCCTATGGCACAGCACCTGGGACAAGAATCTACAGTCACACCTGTCACAGGTGAGTACAGCCCTGTAGGCCCCACTCTCTACCAAACTACAGGGCTGCAGCACTTGCCTCCAGGGGACACGTAGATGTCAACAGCATCATCACATTTCGTTTTCACAACCCACTGTACTTTTCAGTTGAGGCTTGGATGAGAGGTGACTGACTTAACCTTGGCTACAAAATCCAGGTGTTAGGAATATGTTTAAGGATTTTTAACACCACTGAGCCTCAACCACTAGGTCCTTGGAAAGAAAAGCCCTAAATCACACTTGTTCTGAATGTAATGACTTATGATTACCGCATCTCTTTTCAACTATTCTGAAAACCAAAAAACTAATGGCTATAATTTGCCTGGAAAAAATTTTAAATTTGTGTTCAGTTATAAGAAAGAAAAAGGCCAGACGTGGTGGCTCAGGCCTGTAATCCCAGCACTTTGGGAGGCCAAGGCGGGTGGATCAAGGGGTCAGGAGTTCGAGACCAACCTGACCAACATGGTGAAACCCTGTCTCTATTAAAAATACAAAAATTAGTTGGACATGGTGGTGCATGCCTGTAATCCCAGCTACTCAGGAGGCTGACACAGGAGAATCGCTTAAACCCGGGAGGCAGAGGTTGCAGTGAGCCAAGATCGTGCCACCGCACTCCAGCCTGGGTGACAGAGCGAGACTTCATCTCCAAAAAAAAAAAAAAAAAAAAAAAAAAAGAAAAAAAGCTTTAAAAGAATTTAGTTTTCCAAAATTCCCCAATCATATTCATTTGTTGTGAAAATCCATGAGCTCAATAAAATAAGCAATTTAAATAAGTTTTCAATGCATCCAGAATAGATGGCCACCAACAGAAGTTATGTATCTGCATTGTTAAAGATCAGTCACTTTGGTCTACAATGAGGGAAAAAAAAAAGGAAACCCATTAATTCTATTCTTTGTTTTTCAGAGCTCAGCTCCTGTAACATTTAATACCAAAACCAATTTTCTTGTTGAAGGTTATAGTCAGTTTTAAACAATAAACCCTCAACAATAAGAGGTTAGCAAAATAATACCTAACAGTCTTCCCTCCTGATAATATAGGCCCTCTCTTGGAATATGCTCCTTGTCCATGGTAAATTACATTATAATAAACCATAATAGTGATCTTGAAAAAGCAAAGGAGGGCAGACAGAGAAGTATGTATTCTTCTATAAAAGGAGGAAGGGGGTTTTACCTCATTCATTCATTCAACAGATACTTATTGAGAACTATTTGTCAGGTGCTTCAAGTAGGTTTAGTGATGAGCAAAACAAAAGCTATAGTTTGTGCAGAAGATAAAATAGGCTAACTGAAAAGAGCTCTGTTAGTGTTGCCAGTGAGGGCTTAAGAGACTGTTCTGCTTCATGGAGGCACTGTCTGCAGGGCAAGGTTCAGAGATCTTCAGGCTGCTTTAGATGGCTCACAACTGCATCACCACCCCCTCCCTTCATGGTGGTTTGCAAACTCGACTGCATGGGTGTTCAACTGTAGCAGAAGCCCAAGTGTGCATGTGTGCTTCTATGCGTTCTGCACAAAAAGAGGTTTTTTTTTTTTTTTAATCAAAACAACATCTGGGAAAATCAAAGAGAAATTATCTTCCACCCTGTTCTCCTCATCTCTCTAACCGGGGAATACAGATAATAACCTGAAGAGTACTATGGTGTAAGTATGAGTCTTTTTAAGTCAAGTATCAGATTACTGCTAGTTTAAAATTCCTTTTAGAACCTCAAAACATTTTTTCATTCTCTCACATAATAAAGGCATTCATTACTTTCCTTATGGTCATCCAGGCTCTGTACAAGTACTTCTGCAAATTGTCTGTTCTGCTAATATATTATTTTATTAAAAGTGGCATTTATTGCACCCTTGCTATGTACTAGACACTATGTAAAATATTTCACATACTTCACATTTTTCATTAAATACTCACAAAACCCCTCTGAGTTACATATTATTATCTCCACGTTCCAAGAAGAAAGCAAGGCACAGAGTAAGGTTAAAACAGCACTCAAAATTGCTTCCGATAAGTGAAAGGTAGTACTAGAATTTGAACCCATGCAATCTCATCCCAGAGTGCATGCTTTTAACTACTATTTCATACTACTGCCTTATTAAAATGTGCCCCTTTGAATCTGCTACCTCTGCTCCGTTTTTCCCCACAATATTATGCTGTCATTTTAAAAATTATACCAGGGTTAAGAGGAAGGCTGGAGGAGACATTCATTGCTAAAAACCAGAAGCTCCACATTTAGATTCTTAAGAGAGTCCAGAGAACATATAATGAAATTGCTCCCAAAACAGATGACTACCTATTAAGAAAGAAAGGTCAACATTTCATTTTTAAAATGACGCTGACAGGTTGAGTGCAGGCCCCTATGGCCAGCTCCTCCTCCCCACTTCTTTCCTGGCAGAGCCTTACCTCTCACCTATATCCCACAGGGTGTGAATTCTGACTGGTGTAAGCCAACCATAGTAGTTTTATTCCCTTGTCAGTCATCGGCTTGTCAGCAGAAAATGTACTCTGGGCCAGTAACTCTCAAAAGGAGGGTGGTTGAGTAACTGCTGTGAAATAGTTCCTCCCTCTTATAAAAGACAAATACAGGGAGCAATAATCCCTCTTCTGCTGGCTGGATTTTACTGGGTCTACATGTGATGCATAGAACTGCAGCAGCCATCTTGGGACTGTGAGGTGAATCAGCCTGAGAATAAGCTGATACGCGGGAAGTAGAACAAGGAAAGATGGAAAGAATTTGAGTTCTCACTGACAATCTTGAGCCACTGAAATAACCAACCAACTCTTACTGTTTTCATGTTATGAGATTCCCCCATTTTTTTTTTTTTTTTTTTTTTTTTGAGATGGAGTCTCGCTCTGTCGCCCAGGCTGGAGTGCAGTGGCGCAATCTCGGCTCACTGCAAGCTCCGCCTCCCGGGTTCACGCCATTCTCCTGCCTCAGCCTCTCCGAGTAGCTGGGACTACAGGCGCCCGCCACCACGCCCGGCTAATTTTTTGTATTTTTAGTAGAGACGGGGTTTCACCGTGGTCTTGATCTCCTGACCTCGTGATCCGCCCGCCTCGGCCTCCCAAAGTGCTGGGATTACAAGCGTGAGCCACCGCGCCCGGCCTAACTTTCTTTTATGTGGACTATGTCTACTGATATTGAAGGAGTTAAAAATGTACCACCCTGGCATATACTGACTAAGTTAAAAGACACTTGAAAAACAGCTGGTACAGAAGATCACTCTGACCTTCATGCTATTTCTTAAAAGCCTTAGAAGATGAAATTACCATGCAAAAGATGCGTTCTCAATACTAGAAAGCGACAATATCTTTCTCCTCAGGGATGAGAAGTTGAAACCAACAGAATTCTGTACAGACCTTGTTAAAATAACTCGTATCTTTAAGGCTTCACATATAATTTAGTTGCTTCTTCACAAATTATTCTTTGTCCAATCCAGTATACAAGTAATTATGCTTTTCTCCTGTCGATCTCTTATGTCAATTTAATTTGTGTGCCCAGCTAGGACCCTAAGAGTATGGAAGTGAAGTTTTTCCACCCCAGCAATACTTACATTATAAATTAAAACTAAGAAAAAATTAAACTACAAGAATACACAGGCCAGGCCAGGCACAGTAGCTCATGCCTAGAATCCCAGCACTTCAGCAGACTGAGGTAGGCGGATCACTTGAGGCCAGCCTGACCAACACTAACTTCACTAGCGTGAAGGTACCATCACATGTCATATAACCTCTTAGAAACATATACATATGTGAGAGAATGAAAGTTCAAGAGGCAAATAACATCTTAGCGTTATTAAATAATTTTGACATCATGGTCTTAGGGACTGACTCTCAGGAGACTGTGGACCTCATTTTGAAAACTGCTGAATTAAGCTACTTTGTACTGACTTTTAAAAAATTATTTGCACCTAAAGGTACCTAAAATGATACAGTGGTGTTCCCCAAAAACACAATTATGTAATAAAAGGTTACCATTATGGCCAGGAGCAGTGGCTCTGCCTGTAATCCTAGCACTCTGGGAAGCCTAGGCAGGCAGATGGCTTGAGGCCAGGAGTCTGTGACTAGCCTAGGCAACATGACTAGTCCCTGTCTCTACAAAAAAACACAAAAATTAGCTGGGTGTGGTGGCATGTGCCTGAAGTCCCAGCTACTTGGGAGACTGAGCTGGAAAGATCGCTGGAGCCTGAGAAGTCGAGGCTACAGTGAGCTGTGATCGCGCCACTGCACTCCAGCCCAGGTGACAGAGCAAGACCCTGCCTCAAAAAAAAAAAAAAAAAAAAAAAGGTTGCTATTACAATGTACTGAACTTTTATCAAAGCAATCAAAACTCCAAAATCCTAAAATCCTAAAACTCCCAAACTAATGGCAGTCCCCAAACTAAAGTGACAATTCTCAGAGAAAAGTGAAATTAAACATGATGATATGAACATGTAGACCTAAGTAGTTACCAAGGAATTACAAAGATGGAGCTAATGAAAAAAAAAAAATTATCTCCCTAATTTTCTTGAATTTTGTATGTCATTTTTATCAGTGTTCTAATAGATCACTATAAATTTGCTTAAAATGTCCGTTCTTCTCAGAAGTACAGATATAATCATTGCAAGAAGTACAAAAGCTTGAATAAAGAAGAAAAAAAACCTTCCTAAAAACAGCTCAGGTCACAATACATGCATGGACTATCGTGACTATAGTTCAGGGAAAAAAAAGAGACAAAAATTATTTCTGGACCAGATGACAGCCAGTCTGATTTGAACTTGGACACAGTGCCCTCTGATGGTTTGCTGAGTAAGTACAGGAAAAGAACTAAAGCACATTTATGACCTACATTCGGCTCTAAGTTTTCCTAAAATAAGCCTGGTGTTAAATGAGAATCTCAAATTTATAATCAAATACATTTTATATCTCACAACTCAAAGCTTACAATCTAATATTCACTCCTTACCTAGAGATACTTGGCTCAGGGTCTGCTATGATATAGCACATGCCTCTTTTCCTTACCACACTTCACCATTCTTTTTTAAACTTTGAGAATAAAGCAAAAACAGTATAATTGGTGGAATCTCAACAGTTCTAAAATGTCCAATAACCTGCTCTATGTCTAACATCAATTAAAATTCCTAAAAAGAAATACGTGTTTACCTTCAGCACCAGACAATAGTCTGTAGGTGCTTTGTATTTGTTCCGATAGTCCTGGCCATAATAAACGTTGACGTGATCCAGCTGGAGAAAGCACACCAGATCCCGAGAGACCTAAGATAAAAACACCAAAAAGATAAAATTAATAATGCCAAACAAGCAAATATACCTGGTTAACATTTTCTAGGTGAGAATCAAAACTACTTTTGCTAATACTAAATAGAAATTATTGCTATTTACACAAGACAATGAAATGCTCCATAAATGTTTCTTCTTTAATCATTAACGTAACAAAAAAAGTAGCCCATTTTACTTACTGTTTTGTCATTCACAATGAACACTAACTTGTTAAGGAGTGTTGGCATTTTAAAGATACTATTAATATAGTCTAGCACATTAAAACCAATATTGTATAATAGAGCTCTCTGGAAAGAACAAGAAAAGGTAGTTCAGTGCCTATAATGCATATGTAAAGTACAGTGATTTGCAACTGGTTGGGGGGAGGTTTTCACCAGTTAAATAGGGGCAACAATATATGCTCATAGGACCGTTGTGAAGACTAGATGAGCTAATACTGTAAAAAAGTTTAAAACAGTCTTGGTGCCAATAAGCATGGAAGTGATAGCTACATCAGGGTGGCCCTTAGCAGAAGAAGCATATTACCCAAACAAGATAAAAAAGCCTGTAATCCCAGAGAGCTGTGCTGTTCTTCCCAAACAAAAATAAACAAAACTACTCCAGAAAGAGTCCCCAAAAAACAACAAATAAAACTATGATTTCAAATTTGGTAAAGAGAACTGAGATAGGCTCAACTAGTGACCAGAGAAGTAAGAACTTTCAGGTTTCTTCTTCTTTATAATAGATTAATAAACAAAGCAATATTCTATGTCTTCCACGAATTGAAACAAATCATAGCCTGGGTTCACCTTATCAGCATACTCAATACAAATGAAAAGCAATTAGCATAATGAGGAAGTTCAAATTCCAACAGAAGGGACACACCTTTGCTTTTCCTTTAGGAACATAGTAGATACCAGATGCTCGCAAGAGAAAATAACGCTTTTTCCAGGACTTCTTGCCATCATCCTTCAACCAAAGGACTCCTTCAATTTCTGGTACAGTTACAGAACTTCCACAAAAACATTCCTAAAATAACAAGATTATTTGGAAAGAGTTATGATCGTTGGATTCTCAGAACAA
Organism: Hylobates moloch; assembly: GCF_009828535.3. Taxonomy (NCBI): domain Eukaryota; kingdom Metazoa; phylum Chordata; class Mammalia; order Primates; family Hylobatidae; genus Hylobates; species Hylobates moloch. The sequence goes on along the minus strand of NW_026652276.1, from coordinate 38,619,177 downwards.
AGTTGTGTTTACTCCTGTGAAATGAATGACAGTTATTAAACCAAAATGGTTTTATATTAAAACCAAGCTGCTAATTTAACCTCAATTAGAACTTTCCAGCCAGGTGTAGTGGCTCATGCCTGTAATCCCAGCACTTTGGGAAGCCGAAGCGGGCGGATCACTTGAGGTCAGGAGTTCAAGACCAGCCTGGCCAACATAGTGAAACCACGTCTCTACTTAAAAAAAAAGCCGGGCATGGTGGCGCGAGCCTGTAGTCCCAGTTATGTGGGCAGCTGAGGCACAAAAATTGCTTGAACCTGGGAGGCGGAGATTGCAGTGAGCTGAGATCGCACCACTGCACTCCAGCCTGGGCAACAAAGCGAGACTGTCTCAAAACAAAAACAAAACCAAAAAACACTTTCTATTCTAAACACAATATGAATTTGGAACTACTATGGCAATCCTAAAATGTTTATTAAATAAAAATGCCAGTCATACATGTAATACTGAATTTTTACCTACAAACTTTTAACTAAAACACTGTTTCGGAGAAAAACTAAGTTGACACATTAACTGAGTTGCATATAACAGTAGTTAAATACCTTTGTAAACAGCATAGTTACACTAAATTTAATGAAACTGTCAGGGCAAACCAAGCATTAGACTTTATTTTTTCTCTACATTTAGATTAGCTGTCAAACTAAACAGGAATATATTTTAAAAGAATGCAACGTGCTAAGTGTATGATTAAACTTTAAGAATTTAAAAACTATCCATTTATGTGACTCTAAGACAAAGAGGGCATTTATTTAAAAAATACTTAATACTAAGTTGAAAGGACTATAAACACTCAAAATTCTAAGTTCTAAACACCATGCTTTGATAAAAATCCAATATTAAATAAATCAATCATGTATTTGTGAAAGAAAAGAGAAATCCTCAGAAAACACTAATATAGGACATTTGGGCCTAAATTAATTTCTTTCTCCTCAAAGTACAGAAAAATTAGGAATTAGAAGGCGGATTTTTACTTAACTGTAGCTAGCATCACTATGAAAACTGAATGTCGATCTTCGCTTCCTAATTGCCTTGCTGGTAAGTAAGGGTTTATTCAGGTTTTCAAGTATACTAACTTATTTGATTTTAGTTCTTTAAAATCAGCCAAAAATTCAATTACGTTTTTCCAAAAAATGATCATGATTTTAAAAATTATTTAATTATTTAAGGATAAGGCTGGAAATAATTTGTGAACAGCTAATTATATTCAAATTTCTCTCTGAGTAAGCAGATAAAAACAGCAAAACCACATCCTTCATTGACCAGCCATCTCTCCCACTTGGCAGCCCCTAAAAGCTCATTATTCTTAGATCACTAGAATATGGCTTGGCAAAATAATTGTTTTTAAAAGGGTCTTCAGTGGCCTAACACGTTCACACAGTTGAAGTCTCTCCCTCATACTATCAAAGAATACACAGGCTTCTTTAGTTAAAATTGTAACTACAAATATAGAACACTGACATACTTGACTTCAAAAAGGTACTTTTTATTTTATTTATTTATTTGTTTTATTGAGACAGAGTCTCACTCTGTTGCCAGGCTGGAATGCAGTGGCACGATCTCGGCTCACTGCAACCTCCGCATCCCAGGTTCAAGCAATTCTCTGCCTCAGCCTCCTGAGTAGCTGGGATTACAGGCACCCACCACCACGCCTGGCTAATTTTTATATTTTTTAATAGACAGGGTTTCACCATCTTGGGCAGGCTGGTCTTGAACTCCTGACCTTGTGATTCACTCGCCTCAGCCTCCTGAAGTGTTGGGATTACAGGCGTGAGCCACCACACCTGGCCTAATATTTTAATTTTTAAATGTGCAGGAAAATGGGGGGTGTCATACCTCCAAGAGGACTTCTTTGTTTCTATCTGCCATCTCAGCTGTTTCCTTTTTCCCCAAAAGATAATTCTGGAAAAACAAATATATGGAAGGGATGGGTAGGGGAGAAAAGAAGAAGATTAAAGCATGAATCCATTCTGTTATTCCCTTGGCACAGGTGTGTGTATGTTTTCTTCTAGAGAAATAGCAACTCTAATTTCTGTTGGTATAGGGTAGAATAAACTTTGAAAAGTTACCTGTATATGGGCATCATCACTAAAATGCTTAACACCAGTCTCCTCCTTGCCTGTCCACTTGTCATAAACTGTCCTTACCCAGACTGTGAGGTGGTATTACATTCAACAGCTGGCAAATATGTTTTGGGATATCTAATGAAAGCTACAGTTAAAGGATCTGAAAGGTTTAGAAATTCATAAGTACAACAAGTAAGGCATATTTCCTTAAAATATACTGATCTAGGTGCAGAAAATTTATGTTCTGGCTTTTTAAGAAGAAATCCTGTATTCTCTGGGACTCATTTATTAATAATCTCATTTACTTGACTCAACTAAAAATCTGAATTCTGGCTGGGCGCAGTGGCTCACACCTGTAATCCCAGCACTCTGGGAGGCCGAGGCGGGTGGATCACGAGGTCAGAAGTTCGAGACCAGCCTGACCAACACGGTGAAACACCATCTCTACTAAAAATACAAAATTAGCCGGGTGTGGCAGCACGCACCTGTAGTCCCAGCTACTCAGGAGGCTGAGGTAGGAGAATCGCTTGGAGGCGGAGGTTGCAGTGAGCCAAGATCACGCCACTCACTCCAGCCTGGGCAACAGAGCGAGACTCCGTCTCAAAAAACAAACAAACAAACAAACAAATCAAACTAAAGTCTACTCATTAGTACACAGTCATCCCTTGTTGTCCATAGGAGATTGATTCTAGGACCTCCTCTGTATACCAAAATCTGCTGATGCTTAAGTCACTTATAAAAATGGGGTCACATTTGCATATAACCTATGCACATTCTCCCTTGTACTTTAAATAATCTCTAGATTACTTATAATACCTAATACAATGCCTACATATCATTTAATTTGCATGAATTCAATGCAGTACTCAAGCGTGGCATATTCAAGTTTTGTTTTTTGGAACTTGGAATTATTTTTCTGAATATTTTAGATCTGCAGTTGGGCGAATCCACAGATGCAGAACCCATGGATATACAGGGCTGACTGTAATTTTTTTTCTTTTTCTTTTTTTTTTTTCTTGGAGACGGAGTCACGCTCTGTCACCCAGGCTGGAGTGCAGTGGCACAATCTCGGCTCACTGCAAGCTCCGACTCCTGGATTCACGCGATTCTCCTGCCTCAGCCTCCCGAGTAGCTGGGATTACAGGCGCCCACCACCACGCCCAGCTAATTTTTTGTATTTTTAGTAGAGATGGGGTTTCACCATGTTAGCCAGGATGGTCTTGATCTCCTGACCTTGTGATCCATCCACCTCGGCCTCCCAAAGTGCTGGGATTACAGGAGTGAGCCACTGCACCTGGCCTGTAATTATCTTTCAGAACTGCCTAGAAAAAGATCTGTTGATACCCCCAAATATGTATTCTTCACTAAAACATCCAGAAAAGATGTGTCATGGTTAAGCCATCTGAAGCATAACTACGCAATATCTTTAACACTGCTGCTATTTTTCCTCATTACTACTTTTTATTGTGGAGTTGTTTTCCCTCACCTGCTGAATTTTGTAAAATGTCTAGGTATTGGGAAGTATTAACTCAAACATTATTTTGGAATAAGGAAAGATGTCAAATAAATCAAAGTATGTTTATTAGAATGTAGAGCCATTTGTAATCAAGGTTACTGGGATGTTTAAAAAGTAATTCCAAAATAAGTGTCAACTGGATAAATGGCTGGAGTAGAGAAGTACTTTTCTTTGATGAGATGACAAACTCACCAAATAAACAGCTAGGTTCAACACAGCTCTGGATTACAGAGCCAAAAGACCCGGTAACTCACTAGAGCTATACTTCTGCTTCCAAAAGGGCTCACCCCATCTGGTTCTGGAGGACTGGGAACCTCTTTGGGGCCTAACATGTGGGCACCAGCTGACTTTCCACCTCAGCAGCAGCAGCAGCAGCAGTAGTAGATGATGCTCCTATGGGATTTTGCAGGTATATCGCTCCAACCAGGTGTTTACCAGTCTTTTAACTCTATTAACTTAGCAGTAATTGAATAAAATAGGAGACATATTTACAAATCCTGACCTCTGTAAGTTGTTTGGTCTTACCTGTGGGTTTTTGAAAAGTGCATATTTTTCTATACGCTCCATAAATATAAGCTTGTTTTGGCTATCTCTTGTCCAATTAAGAAGATTTTCAACCAAGTTTTCATGGTCTTCAAAGATTCTCTCTGTCCCAAAATAAAATATCCATATTTTGTTAGTATTCATTAGAGTTGCATGAAAGACATGAAACTTTGCGAAGTAGTTAACCTCAGAACCACAGAATCTTAACTGACATTTTAGCACCTAAAAATTATCTGGTCTTCCCTAATTTTTCAAACAAAGAAATATGCCTTAATTATGTTAATGACATAACCAATGTCACACAGCTGATATATGGAAGAACCAGGACTAGAATCTAGGCTTTCTGACTTGCAGGACACCATTCTTCAGTCTTAAACATTTTCCCATCCCACCCTTAAAAATAAAACATTAGTTACATCTTATAAGTTTCGATATCAAGTATTTCCTATTTAGTTCTTGGCATTTAAAACATTTCCAAGATGATTTCTTCTTTGATCCATGACTGTTGTTTAATCTTAAACATAGATATATTTTCTAATTTCCAAATTAGAAAGAACATGTCCTGTATACTGAACATATGTTAAAGAACACATTCTAGATATGGATTCTTTGAAATTTGTTAATGTGCTTTGTTTCCCCAGTCAAATGCTGGTTTAAAGGCTTCATTAGAAATTCAAGTTAACATAATAATCTTTAGTAAATGCATCAGTCTATCCAGTTCTTATTTGAAGAAAAAAACTATTTTGTTACCTTTTTAAAAAACTTTGTTTTAGCCATTATAAAATCTGAAGTGAACTGGAAATGATCTTGTATTCAAAGAACTCTTAAAACACTTCAGAAAAAAATAATGTAAAGAAGCCAAATTATGAAAGGTAATTTTATTGAAAAAATATATAAAGATGAGGCCAGGCGTGGTGGTTCACACCTGTAATCCCAGCACTTTGGGAGGCCGAGGTGGGTGGATCACAAGGTCAGGAAATCAAGACCATCCTGGCCAACAGGGGAAACCCCATCTCTACTAAAAAATACAAAATATTAGCTGGGCGTGGTGGTGCACACCTGTAGTACCAGCTACTCAGGAGGCTGAGGCAGGATAATTGCTTGAACCCAGGAGGCAGAGGCTGCAGTGACCCGAGATCGTGCCACTGCACTTCGGTCTGGGTGACAGAGTGAGACTCCATCCCCAAAAAAATTAAAATAAAATAAAATAAAACATATATATATATATATAAAGATAACAAAATGTTTTCATCAACATGAAAACTGATGAAATTACACAAAAATTAGAAAGCAAAGCAATGATATTACTAACCCATTTGTAATTCAGAAACAGTTTCTACCAGTGACCAGTCTAAACTATAACCGCAGTGGGATTTGTCCATCAGGTTATCCAGTACTTGTCTTACTGTCTGCCTCTCATCCACCATCATTGTTTTAGAACTGTCATCAGACATGTGGACTCTAATCACCAGCTATGACAGGTAAAAAGAAAAGTAAATGAACACTAAAAAATGGCATTCTAGGAAAGGCACTGATCCAATATCAAATAAAATTTGGATTAATGTATTTGTATATAAATTAAAACACAAATAATAACTTCATTATGCAAAAATATAGGCTAAAAATCAGACATCAAATAACCTGTTTAAGTAAATTTAAAGCATTTTAAAAATATAACAGATAAGGTTATAATGTTATGAGTACTCCTTTAGGAGAATTCAGAACCAGAAAATTACTCCTTTTATAATGCATTTTACCCACAAAAAATACTACATGTGAAAAATATATTACTAGGGAGAAATGCCCCTGTATCCCTCCGTATCTTAGAGGTACATTACATAAACAAGGCAATTCTTTACAAATCCATAAAACTGATAACAAATCCCAAACCAGGAAGAGGCCCACATATCACCTTTTTCACTTGTGCCTCTTTAATTTTCTCCAGGGCAACTCTGATCTTCTCAGCTTTCAATTTTGCTGCCTGTTCTTCCTGTGAACACAAAGCATTTCAGATAAACAATGCTAGTAAGATGATGAAATATTTGAGAAATCTTTTTTATCCTTAAGGATGCTCCCAGCAATGAATTGCATTAAGAATATAACTTCACACACAGAGCACATTTAAAAAATAACTGTTCACAAAGAGCAGACGTATTATAAAGAAACATTTTATAGATGCAGACTTGGAAGATGTCTTATAATAGGCATTTCTAACATCCAATATTCTAGAGCAAAAAAAGAACTCTGTGATGTAGTAAATTACCAAGTTTGATTCTGTCAATGTGAAGCAGATGAATTTCAGGTTCTGGGATTGGAGAAAAATTAATGTATAGTGGCCATCTTTGGGCCTGACAATTTGTTTTACCTGCACAATCCCTCAACTCTGAATTTATACTCCCTCCAAAGTAAGGGCAAACCTTTGAATACTAATTTTCTGTTCTGTTACACTGAAAGTATACTACTGTCATAAAAATATCTGCAACAAAAAAAATAGCTACCTATTTACAACCATATAAAAACTCTTTAAAAAATAAAAATGTAGGTACAATCTCATTAATATACCAATACAAATATAAGAAGCTGCCTTATTGCGTTAAGTTTCACTCTGCTTTGGAAAATCATACAATGTAATCAACGTCTTACGTCAGTAAATTCAAAATTTGTTTTTATTAGTTCACTGACAATATTTTTAAATGCTAAATATGATTTTCCAAATAACTTAAAATTTCTAGTAACTTCTACCTCAGAAAACTTAGATTAAAAAGAGTAATAAAAATTGTAACAACTAAAAATATAAAACCATTTGTCTGTTTTTTTCTGAATTAGCATACAGTACTCTAATACTGGTACTTGTAATTTCCAGCAATAGGCCATAATATGCGGTGGCATTAATCTCCAATTTTAAAAAACTTGTGTAAGTAAACTTTTGTTCATAAAGGATTATTTTCTATTTCTAGGCTTTTGATTACTCTGGAAAATATCTAAGAAAAATAAAAACTTCTTGGTTGGGCGCGTTGGCTCATGTCTGTAATCCTGGCACTTTGGAGGCTGGGGAGGGCAGATCACCTGAGGTCAGGAGTTGGAGACCAGCCTGGCCAACTTGGTGAAACCCCGTCTCTAACTAAAAAATACAAAAATTAGCTGCTCTTGGTGGTGTGTGCCTGTAACCCCAGTTACTTGGGAGGCTGAGGCAGGAGAACTGCTTGAGCCTGGGAGGCAGAGGCTGCAGTGAGCTGAGATTGTGCCACTGCACTCCAGCCTGGGCAACAGAGCGAGACTCCATCTCAAAAAAAAGAAAAAAGAAAAATGGAAACTTCCACCTTAAATATTCCTTAAGTCTAAGAAGAAAAAAACCTAATCATATCAGCCAAACTTTATCCTCTCTGCATTGTGATGAAAACCACAATCCATACGTTATTCATTAAAAAGCTAAAGCTTCCAGGGCAAAAAACAAAAAGAGAAACTCAATTCAGTTCATAGATTTATTCTGTCTGCCTAAAGTCTGTTGGCTTTCTTATTTATGAACTGCTTTTCTTTCTATTTTATACTCTAGGCTGTCTCCCATCATTTCAAGCTTAGTATTTACTATTTTGTGGAAGAGAGAAGAAAACAGTGGTTAGGGAAGGCAGTGGGCTTGGTTGCTAGAAATCTGATCCCTTCCAATGAAAGGAGCCAATAAATTAACATAATAATCAGGGTCTGGAAATACTATCTGTAAACTCAATAAGGCAGAAAACAAAGAACTTTATTTTTAAAATGGAGAGGGCTAAGACAAGACTGAATTCCTATACTATTATGTATTCCTCTGACTAAAAGATTAAATCATCCTATTTTTAAAGAATCCTTTATGCAAATAAACAAATAGCAGAATTATAAAACATGTTGATTACATTTTAAGATACAAATTTTTCTCTTTTTAAAACAAGCTATGAAACGAGAAAACTAAATTATTGTCATTAAAACTCAGTTTTTAGAATTATGAGTCTTAGAGAAACAAATTGTTAGGTAAATTAGCAAAACTTATATGCATTTTTGATGAACAGAGCACTACTTTATAAAGGAATCTGCAATACTAGCATTTTCCAGCTGTTTTTATGAAATCAGTTACTTGACAAATTTAGGGGAAGAGAAAGAAGAAAGCAGAAGTTTCATGAATATTTTCTCAATGGGATAATGATCTTATTATATTCCTCATGGCTCATTTGCTGCATCCTTATATTGGCATGAATTGCAAAGAAAGTTTACCGAGGTATATTTGCAAGTTTCACTTCATATCCCTGAAAAGTAGATTTAAAGTCTGAAGAGGAAAAACTGATATGTGGAATCAATGTTTTGTATATTTGGAATATAAACATGAACTTCTTTTTTTTTCTTTTTGAGATGATGGAGTCTTGCTCTGTTGCCCAGGCTGGAGTGCAGTGGCACGATCTTGGCTCACTGCAACCTCCACCTCCTGGGTTCAAGCGATTCTCCTGCCTCAGCCTCCCAAGTAGCTGGGACTACAGGTGCCTGCCACCACGCCCGACTAATTTTGTATTTTTAGTAGAGACAGGGTTTCGCCATGTTGGCGAGACTGGTTTCAAACTCCTGACCTCAGGTGATCTACCTGCCTAGACCTCCCAAAGTGCTGGGATTACAGGCATGAGCCACCATGCCCAGCCAAACATGAACTTCTAAAAGGCCAAATTCTTTATGGTATTATATAATCTATAAATTTAACATTTTAAAAGTTTAGAAGATGCCCTCAAAGCTGAACATATTTCTGAGAAAAAAAGGAATATTCAAGAGAATGAGAAGACGAGGCATAAACTGGGAGAAAAAATATTTGCAAAAGACGTATCTGATAAAGAACTCTTACAAAAAAAAAAAAAGAGCTCTTAAAATTCTGTAAAACAAAAATGAACATGATTTTAAAAATAGGCAAAAGACCTGAAAAGATACCTCACTAAAGAAGACAGCTGGTAAATAAGCATATAAAAAGATGCTCAACATTATTTGTCATTAGGGAATTACAAGTAAAATGAGATACCACTACACACCTATCAGAATGGCCAAAATCCAAAACACTAACACCACCAAATGCTGGCAAGGATGTAGAACAATAGGAACTCTCATTCATTGCTAGTGGGAATATAAAATGGTACAGCCACTTTGGAAGACAGTTTTGGCAGTTTTTTACAAAACTAAATGTACTCTTACCATACAGTTCAATTCAGCAATTGTACTCGTTGGTATTTACCCAAATGAGTTGAAAACTGATGCCTACAAAGACATGTACATGGATGTTTATAGCAACCTTATTCATGAGTGCCAAAACTTGGAAGCAACAAAGACGTCACCCAGTAAGTAACAGATAAACTATGATGCATCCTGACAATGGAGTATTATTCAGCACTAAAATGAAGTGAGCTCTCAAGCCATGAAAAGACATGAAGGAACATTAAGTGTGTAATACTAAGTGAAAGAAGCCAATCTCAGAAAGCTATTTAGTGTACAATTCTAACTACATGACACTGGAAAAGCCAAAACCATAAAGACGATAAAAAGATCAGTAGTTGCCAGGGGTTAAGGAAGGAGGAGGAATGAATAGGCAGAGCACAGAGGATTTAAGGGCTGTGAAACTATTCTGTATGATAATACAATGGTGGATACATGTTATCATATATATTTGCCAATATGCATAGAATGTACAACACCGGCCAGGCATGGTGGCCCAAGCCTGTAATCCCAGCACTTTGAGAGGCCAAGTGGGAGGATAAGGAGTTGAAGACCAGGCTGGCCAACATGGCGAAACTCTGTCTACTAAAAATACCAAAATTAGCTGGGTGCAGTGGTGGGCACTTGTAATCCCAGCTACTCAGGAGGCTGAGAAACGGAGAATTGCTTGAAACCAGAAGACGGAGGTTGCGGTAAACAGAGATCACACCACTGCACTCCAGCCTGGGTGACACAGCAAGACTTCGTCTCAAAAAAAAAAACCAACAAAAAAAGTTGACACAACGGACATAGGGATTAAACAAAGAAGAGACCTGTGTAACCAACTAACATACATTAAACCAATTAGATTTCCTAACTGTCAATAAGAAATTTTTATAAAGCAGCTAGATGGCGGCTATTTTAACAAATCCAAATCCAGCTGCTCTTCCATTTGCTCAAAATGCTACTCTTTATGCTTACATAAAGTGGTCCATGTTAAACCTTTATGAAATTAAGAGCTGGTTTAATTTCAACCTAGGCATATTTTAGTTTATACTTCTCTAGTTTTATTAAAGGATAACCCTTGCTAGCAGCTTTCGGAAGAAACAGAACTGATCATGATACCTCTTTTAGAGTATGAGTATCATCCCTGGAACAAAACTGGAAATGAAAATGTTTATGTCAAATTGCAAGACTTCTAATATTTTTATGCTTCCTGTGGGTAATAAGCTCTTTCTCAGAGAGTGCTATTTGTGTCTACTGTATTTAAGCAATCACCGTATCTTTTAACTATTAACAACCTGGGAAAAATAGAAATTGTCTTAAGCTCACGGGGTGTTGTATAATACAGGAAAAATAAATGTTTGCTAATACGTTTAGATGACATAATTAGAACACCTCCAATAGTTTATTTATAAAGGCAATGCAAATCTACATTCAATGTTTACAGCCCAAGTTTAATACAAAAGACAAAGCTTTATTCATCTCATGTTCCACTGCCAAAGTCAGGTGTTAAGTCTTCTGCCCCATATCCTTTGACTATCCCTTTCTTCACAACTATATTAAACTTAAGTAAAAAATACCTCACACATGTAAAAACTTAAATTTCTCCCCCATACCTTCTCTTAAAAGAGCAAGAGACAATCTACTTTCTACTGAAAAACTCCTATGTGGCTATGAATAACCACCAATGCCAAGCCTCCTCAAATTTACATAAAGGACAAAAACTAGGTGAAGATCCTATGATTAAATGAAAGCCAACACTGTGGTTACTAAGTGTTAGAACTTTCTCTATGGTGTGAAAATTAGAATACTTACAGAAAGTGCTACTGTTGTTAAGTTGTTCCTTCAACTGGGAAGCTTAAGCTTTGTGGGTTCAGAACAAACCCAGTTGAAATTAAGGGGCTAAACAGTGGTTAAGAATTCCTTCAGGATCTAGTTTAATTCATAGATTGCAATACAATGTAAATTAACATGATTTAAATAGAACTTGGAATGATATAAACAGCTTAAGGGTCATTAAATAGCACTGCTTAGAATCAAAATAATTAACAGTAACAACTATAGCTGATCCTTGAACGTGAGTCTGAGCTACTAGTGTCCTTATATGCAAATGTTTTTCTATAAATACATTTGACCCTCCATACCGGAAGGCTCTGCATTCCCAACCAAACTCAGATAAAAAATACAGTATTCTCAGGATGCAAAATTCCCTATACAGGCCGGGCAAGGTGGCTCACACCTGTAATCCCAGCACTTTGGAGGCTGAGGCGGGCAGATCACCTGAGGTCAGGAGTCCAGGACCAGCCTAGCCATCATAGCAAAACCCCATCTCTACTAAAAAAAAAAAAAAAATACAAAAATTAGCTGGGCGTGGTGGCACATGCCTGTAATCCCAGCTACTCAGAAGGCTGAGGCAGGAGAATTGCTTGAACCTGGGAGGTGGAGGTTGCAGTGAGCCAAGATGGCACCACTGCACTCCAGCCTGGGTGACAGAGCAAGACTCTGTCTCAAAATAATAAAAAAAAATTTTTTTAATTCGCTATATAGAGGAGGACTTTTCATGTCCAAGGTCTCAGGACCAACTTCAGGACTTGTGTATGTGCTGGTTTTGGTACCAGTTTGGGTCCTGGAAGCAATTCCCTGTGTATGCCAAGAAATGACTGTGGTTTATTTTTAAACTTTTTGTTTTTTGGCAGGGGGACAGGGTCTCACTCTGTCACCCAGGCTAGAGTGCAGTGGTGTGATCATGGCTCACTGCAGCCTCGACCTCCCAGGCTCAGGTGATTCTCCCACCTCAGCCTCCTGAGTAGCTGGGACTACAGGCATGCACCACCACGCCAGGCTAATTTTTGTATTTTTTTGTAGAGATGGGGTTTCACTATGTTGGGCAGGCTGGTCTTGAACTCCTGGGCTTGAACTCTACCTGCCTTAGCCTCCCAAAGTACTGGGATTACAGGCATGAGCCACTGACCATGTTGATCCAAAACTTGCAAAGAATAACACTGCCTATGGTAGGAACTTTGTTTTGTTCACTGCTGTATCTCCAGAGTCATAAACATTGTCTGGCACATAGTAGATACTCAGTAAATATTTGTCGAATGGATAAATGAAGTTATTTATTCTTTTAAATAGTTTCCAGCTACAGTTAGAGAAAAATAAAGCCTCGGCGTGGCCTGAGTGATCTGGCTCCTCCTGCCTACCTCCCCAAACCCTAATCAAGACACTTGTACTTTCACTCAACTAGGGTGACTCTGGCAAAATGGTCTTTTTTCAACTTCTCAAACATGTCAAGCTCTTTTCCTTGACTTATGTACATGGAACACTCCCTTAAGCCCCAGGCTGGTTTCTTTGCATCCTTCAGGCTTTAGCTTAAATATTACCCTCCTAGAACCCGCTGATCTCATCATCTAAATGTACCCCTAATCTTTTTCCCAGTATGTTCTACTCCTTTGTTTCCTTCATAGCACTTAACATGATTTAGAACTTCTTTACATGCTTGCTTGTCACCGTTTACTATCTATCTTCATAAACAGACTGTGAGCTCGAGGGTGAGGAATAGGTATATTTTATCCAATGTTCTGTCCCAGCACCCAGAATTTCATGGCTCAATAAATATTGTTGAATTGGCAATGAAAATGGTAAAATGGCAAACTTCATCTGAGAGCTGTGTATAAAATGGATTAGAAGGGGCATGGGCAATAATAAAGAGCTAAGAGTGAGCCTGTAGTAGAGTGGTGGTAATGGGAATGCAACAAATGGGTAAGCTCAGTAAATCCTGCAGATTAACACAAGCTTCATTAGAAATTGGAGACATTAAATGAGAAAGGTAGCAAAGATGATCAGAGGGCTTAAACCTGGTAATTAGAAGAATGTCAGCATCCTAAACAGAAACAGAAAAGATGATGACAGATATAAATTATGGAGCCCAGGGATAATGTAGGTAAGTAAGCTAAACACCTGTGGGATTTAAGGTGCTTGTAAGATGTTGGGGATCTTCTAGGAAATGCCTAACAGCTGTTTGGAAATGTGCTCTTGGGAGACAGATCCATCTAGAATAGAGATTGTAGCTGAAGATACAAGTGTGGACTCTAAGGAAAGAGAGTAAATAGAGAATGAAGAGGGGAGAGCTGAGGAAAAAGGAAAAATAGCTATGACCAGCTTAGACTTCTACACTTCCCTGATCTTTAAATTTCTACCACCAGTCATAGATCTGCTTTAAAAAGAGAAACTCAGGGTAGAGAAAGGGTCCCACTACTGACTTTGTTAAAGGGTCTTTTCTTTGAGCTGCTTCTTCGGGAGATTTTAATTTTGGTCTACCATCTTCTTTCATAAATGTACAAAGTTAGAAAGAAATTAAAGCAAACAAACCTCAGATACAATAACAACAACTTAGGGACATTACCCATAACTGTATATTTTTCAGAAATAAGTCTGATATTCTTGAATTTAACATTATTTAAATAAGCTAATGAAATAAAAACATGACTTAAAAAGAGGTAGAAAGCAATTCAGCTTCCCTACTGTATTATTCCCCAGTTAATGATGATAATGGCTAAAATATTTTAAATGGATATAAAATACCAGCCCAGTGAAAATCTGGCTGGACTGATTCAAAACATTCCAAGGGCAGAGAAGCGGGCAATTAAAATTGCAGCTTCCTCTTCCAATTTGACTAAGTTAATATTAACTAAGATTCTGTTTATATGAGTAAATGTTTTAATTAAATGAGGAGGTAATAATCTAAACAAGAACTAGGAAGCAAAGTTTGCTAAAGAAACCCAGAGTATGGACAACCATTAGTAGTAAAAGTTACAATTAAAGCAATGTTTTTTAGACTTTAAAATGCAACAGTGTTAAACTAGAAAAAATGCAACATACTTGGGAAGACTGTTAGGCATTTATAAAAGTTTAAAAACTAGTGAAAATTACTGAATATATTTTATACTCTCAATATTGCCTGACAGTCATTAAGATCAGTAAATAATTACCATCTGTAAAAGAAAAAGCATCTCTATTAATGACAAAGATGCTAGAATAAGAAAATAATAATATAAGAGCATGATCAAAAACAGAAATCATATTCTACCTACAAGGCAGTAAATAGTTACATGCATGTGGAAAGAAATATCACCTTGGTCAGCAAATGAGAAGGTTTTCCTGCAATGTTTCTCAGAAGAAGGGAGGTTTCCCTGTCCAGATAGGAGTGCTTGTTCAGAAAAGAGAAAAACAAACAAACAAAAAAAGGCAATAACAGAAGTCAGTGGAGGTTTTATGTGTTTAAAACATAAAGTAGACAAAGCAAGAATGATTCTCTATAATTAATCTCATATCTTTTCCCTAAGTTGAGTGAAATATGTCCACAAAGAAAATGTAAAAAAAGAAAAAGAAAAGGAGCAGGGAGGTGAAGACATCATCTGTGCCCATAGGCTTGTCCCAGCTGACTCCTCCTGATCCCTCCCTCTTTGGGAAAATGGGTAGTACATGCAAAAACTGCAAAGCCAGTCTGCCTTCTAGGCCAATGCTCATGAATGCTGTGCACAGCACACAAATAAATGCATGTTAGAGACCAATGACTAAACTTCCTTTTTCTTGTTAAAGCCTATGAAGATCTATATAGCTTTAAATAGTATATTTTGGTTAGAATAAGACGACATCATTTTTAAAAGCTTCTCCAAGTTATTTCTGATCAATTCAATGATAGCTGCACCAAGACAAAAAATATCCATGCATATTTTGCCTAATGGATACACTTGTCTTCAGTAAAATTTTATTAACCCACTCATTATTATCAGAATAAAAATAGGAGTACACTGCACAGTAAAGAATTTGCAGAGCAAACGAATGACATGAACAAAATATTCAGAAGTGTCACACACTTAAATTAATTCAAGTAACTGTTTTCGTTAGAAAAGTTTGTAATGGCATGGTCCCTATCATTCTCCCCTTGTACATGTTGTAAGTTAATACAATTGTATTTCATTTATCCTTAAATTGTAGTTGTTTTGATATATACATGTAATTTGGACTGGCCTCTCATGAAAAAATTCCAAATTAGTATTTAACAGTACATAGTTACTAATCACCATTTTAAAAAATGTTATATTTTGTAAATCTAAATATAGGTCAAGTTATTCTTGGAAATTCTTTGGAAAGAAACTAATGCAAACAAATACTAGAGCGGCACCCCCTATAAGGAAGTACATGGCCCCTAGCACTTTGGGAGGCCAAGGCAGGCAGATCTCCTGAGGTCAGGAGTTTAAGACCAGCCTGGTCAACATAGTGAAACCCCGTCTCTACTAAAAATACAAAAATTAGCTGGATGTGCTGGCAGGAGCCTGTAATCCCAGCCACTCAGCAGGTTGCTGCAGGAGAATCGCTTGAACTTGGGAGGCAGAGGTTGCAGTGAACCGAAATTGTGCCATTGCACTCTAGCCCGGGCGACAAGTGAAACTCTTGACTTAAGAAAAAAAAAAAAGTACATACACGGTCATAGATAAAATACACTACTTCAAGATTAAAAACACGTTACAGAAGACAATATAATCTTTGCTCACATCTATACTATGTTAAGTTTGCTATATGGTATTTTATTGCCTGCATTTTTAAAGCTGTGTTTTAATGCAAGGTAAACTTTATAAGCATACCTGCCCCTCTCACCCATTCCTTATTTTTTTTAAAAAAAGAAAGCTAAGGTCCAATTTTTTTAATTGGACATATTCATCAAGATTAGCACTAACAAAGTCAAACAATAACAAGAACATAGAGAACTATCCTTAGGTCCTCATTTAACTAGAGTGTGTAGTCTTCCTAAAGGTAAGACTAATTGGCTCCTCCATAAAGGACACTAGGTAAGTAGTAATTTCTGAAAATTCAATTTAGTTTGAGGTTAATGGACAGCCAAGGAGGAGAGAGGGAATTGGGAAAAACAAAGAACGAAAAGCACAATTTATAAGCGTAGCCATTCTTTGGTTTCTTTTTTTTTTTTTTTTTTTTTTTTGAGACAGAGTCTCCCTCTCTCACCCAGACTGGAGTGCAGTGGCGTGATCTCAGCTCACTGCAACCTCTGCCTCCCAGCTTCAGGCGCTTCTCCTGCCTCAGCCTCCTGAGTAGCTGGGATCACAGGCACAGGCCACCACACCCGGCTAATTTTGTATTTTTATTAGAGACAAGAGTTTCGCCATGTTAGCCAGGCTGGTCTTGAACTCCTGACCTCAGGTGATCCGCCCACCTTGGCCTCCCAAAGTGCTGAGATTATAGGTGTGAGCCACTGTGCCCAGCCACGTTTCTTTACTTCTCTAATAAACTTGCTTTCACTTAAAAATAAAAGAGCAACTATAACTTTCATTGCTTATTCCCATTCATTTTTAGCTGTTCAAATATAATGGGGAAACATGTACTGCTACACAATTACTATGTAAAACATATAACATGTATTTCAAGAAATTACTTTCTTGAAAACTTACTATTTATCTTATAAAAGTTACTTTTTTAGAAAAATGATCTCCAAGTGAGTAGATTATCTATATTCAGATAATTATATTTCAAATTTTAAAAAATAAAATCTGCCTCAGGCCATCAAAACAAACTATGATTTGGTAAATGTAATTCTAAACATCAAATTCAAATTTAATTCTTAAAAACACAAGATTTAATCAGTTCTCAAACTCATGACCTCAAAACTTCAAGTCACCAAAAAACTGATTAATTGGTATGAGGCAATATTTAATTGTATCTGTTTAATGACACAGAAATAGAAGTCCATTTTGAAATATTAAATATTTAAACAGCTTAAAATAAAAAGAGGGTAATCATTATGGTTGGTGGTCCCAAAATATGCCACATTCAAAAAATGAGACCACAAACAATAGCTAAACATTATGATCATAAATTATGTCCTGCATGGATGGTTACGTAGCTATTCACTATTTAGTTACTAGCAGTGAGGAAGGCTAGGTCTCCAGGTTCTATTTAAACTATAGGTTATTTGTAGCAGAAACAACAAACATGTAGAAACCAGAAGCAGCAAACTCCACTGGGCACGGTGGCTTGAACTGTAATCCCAGCTACTCCGGAGGCTCAGATAGGAGGACCACTTGAGCCCAGGGGCTTAAGGCTGCAGTGAGCTAGGATTATGCCCTGCATTCCAGCCTGGGCAACAGAGCGAGACCCTGTCTCAAAAAATAAAGTATCTTCTTCCAACTGGTACCAGTCATAACATCGATCCTAGAATTCCTTGCTCTTCAGAAAAAAGGGGCAGGGGTGGGGTGAAACTGGTTACTGGAAGGATGCAAGAGGGATGAGAAGAGTGGTGCACAGCTGAAGGACTAAGGAGAGTAAATTATGTAGTTTTAAAACTACATAATTTCTACCAGGGCTGTATTATCAGTGAAACATTTTAAACTGCAGAAATTGTGGTTTTGGTTCAGAAACAAGTTGTATATTTTTCACTCTTGATTACAGGAAAAAATAATCAGTGCTGTGTCTTTGTGGGTTGCTGTGCTATGGAGATCAGCAGTTACTGTAACTGAGTAAGGCCATTCTGTTTAGAAATATATTTTAAACATTTAATTAAAAAAAATTATGGTTTGGGCATGGCATCCAATCAGCCTTCAGTCTTGGTTTATGTTGTGAGTTAACAAAAATGCATACGGCTTCATATAAACAGGGCCTTCTTATATTTTATTTACCAACTATAAACACAAAGTCAGGGGCTTATTTTCAATCCATTTTATTGATTTATTTTATTTCTCTCTTTTCCTTTTCATGTATTCAACCATTTCTTAGGTTCCAACTTTTGAGTGTGGAACCATGCCAGCATTAGAGATGCAAAGGTGACCAAGATGGGCATTCCTTGCCTCACAGAATGTAGTCTAATAGGGAGATGCAGACCAACTTGCAACTACAAAACAGTGTGTTAAGTGGTAGGTGAGCAAGGAGACAGGTATCTAACCCCAAATTAGGGGCTTAATAAAGTAATTCTGAAAAAGCTACAGTCCTGGAGGATGATTAAGAGGCTGCTGGGGTCGCGGTGTGAGGGAGCGTGGCAGGGTAGAAACAGAGGGCAAAGGGATATTTGAGACCAGTGGTTCTCAAAAGAGGGTAGCTCTGTCCTCAAGCAGTAATTTCAGAAAATGTTGAGGACATTCTGGGCTGCCACAATGAAGAGGAGAGGGAGAGTTACTGGTATTTATTGGGAAGTCGAAAATGCAAGATGCCTTGCAAGCATGGTACAATGTCAACAACAAAAGTCCCACATTCCATGATTGTTAAATGTCCTTATACGGAGAGTCGTAGAGATGGGAAATCTTGTTTATAACAATCTGAGCTTAGAATCTAATTTCATTTTACATCTAGAAAGTATTTTTGCATAATTTTAATAATGAATGAGTTTTCCAGGATGCTATTACCCTCTAAAATAAATGGAAAGAAGTCTGCACTTTCTTTTGTTCTGAGCTTACAAGGAGCTGTTCATAATGTTGGAAAATAATTTCACCGATGGAAAACTAGCTTGAAGTAAGAGCTGCTAGTACCACAACTGGCAGTGTACACTCTGTCACATGCCAGTAAATGATAGGAGAGATTTGGAATTCCTTTGAACACAATTAAAAGCTAAATAATATTAAATTAGTGAAAACATGAAATTAACGTTATTAGTAAAAATTGTTTTAAAATATTTCATACTACTGTTGTCATATTTAAAATATACAGCACAGAAGGCCGGGAGTGGTGGCTCAAGCCTGTAATCCCAGCACTTTGGGAGGCTGAGGCAAGTGGATCACCTGAGGTCAGGAGTTCAAGATCAGCCTGGCCAACATGGCGAAACTCCATCTCTACTAAAAATACAAAAATTAGCCAGGTGTGGTGGCGCACTCTTGTAGTCCCAGCTACTTGGGAGGCTGAGGCAGGAGAATCGTTTGAACCCAGGAGGCAGAGACTGCAGTGAGCCGAGATGGCACCACTGTACTGCAGCTTGAGCAACAGAGCAAGACTCAATCTTAAAGAAGTAAAATATGGCCGGGCGCAGTGGCTCATGCCTGTAATCCCAGCACTTTGGGAGGCCGAGGAGGGAGGATCATGAGGTTAGGAGATCGATACCATCCTGGCTAACATGGTGAAACCCCGTCTCTACTAAAAATACAAAAAATTAGCCGGGCGAGGTGGCAGGCGCCTGTAGTCTCACCTACTCGGGAGGCTGAGGCAGGAGAATGGCGTGAACCTGGGAGGCATAGCTTGCAGTGAGCCAAGATCGCGCCACTGCCCTCCAGCCTGGGCGACAGAGCAAGACTCTGTCTCAAAAAAAAAAAAAAAAAAAGAAATAAAATATATAGCATGATGAAAAATCTACACTGTAAAAAAAATCAGATATCAAATGATTTTATTACTACCATCTCATCCCACATTATAACACTGAAATTATTTTGTTATTACAATTATAAATAATCTTATCTCATTTGCAAGAATTTTACATGCTCCCATTTTCTCTACTTGCCTATAAACTGTCTTAGCACATTATCCCTACTTCAGTTAAGATTATTTCCCTTTTTCTCATAGTATATACAAGTATGTCATTATCTGCTATCACTTATAACATGTTTCACTTCTAGGATCCACTCATATTTCTGTTCTTTTTCCTACACTTGTTTAAAGAGAAAAAAGCCTTCTGATCTCACTTCTCTTAAACCCAAAGTTCTTGATTATAGGTAGGTGTAAGGTTTGACTACCTCATTATGTTTTTTAATAGTGGCAGCTAAGCATTTACATACTAAAACAGATATATTATTTATTATAAATTACTTTTTCGTTATTTCTCCTTCATAGGTGTTGGGGCATTACATTCATATAAAAAGTAGGTATGTAAGTAGGTTATATTATTTACAAATTTCACTTGGACAGTAAAGATGGTGTTAGAAATCATCACAAAGGTAATTTAAAATCTTCTGTTAGCCACATTAATTTTAAAAAGTGTAAAAAGAAAACACTGGAATATTCATATATTTTAGTTAACTAAAAATATCCAAAATTTTAACAAGTAATAAATACAAATACATTTTGTTGTTTTTGTTTTTTTTGAGTCTTGCTCCGTCACTCAGGCTGGAGTGCAGTGGTGTGATCTTGGCTCACTGCTGTTATCTTGGCTCACTGCAGCCTCCGCCTTTTGGGTTCAAGCAATTCTTCTGCCTCAGCCTCCTGAGTAGCTGGGATTACAGGCATGTGCCACCAAGCCTGGCTAATTTTTGTATTTTTAGTGGAAATGGGGTTTCATCATGTTGGCCAGGCTGGTCTTGAACTCCTGGCCTCAAGTGATCTGCCTGCCTCGGCCTCCCAAAGTGCTGGGATTACAGGTATGAGCCAACACACCCAGCCATGAGATTTTTTTTACATTTTTGTTTCATCGTCAGTCTTTGAAGTCCAGTATGTATTTTATCCTTACAGCACACCACAATTTGGATTAACCACATTTTAAATATTTAATAGGCACACGTGGCTAGTGGCTACCATATGGGACAGTACACCTCTGAAGCATCCAGATTTGCCAACCACTGACCAAAGAACACATTTTTTTAAGAAAGAAACTAGGCTTTCAGTTAAGCATCAGTGCAGAAGAATCATTCCATTTGGTAGCTCTGCTGTAAAGAACAATTAAATTTGTTAGTATCTTAAGAAATTTACAAAAGCCCTTAGTTTCAGAATAAAGAAGGCATGTTGTTTCAGGTTCTAATATAAAAATCGTCTACATCAATTATGCTACCACCTACATAAGCATACCAGGAGTATTAATATTCAATGGTACCATATCTAAAATTGCTTGTTTTTGCTAATGTATTAAGTTTGGTTCAATTTTTATTTGAAAAACTGAAGTTATATGAAAAGGTTTCATCATTTGAAGTTCTAATGAATGCATTCCTCTTCATTAAGTCACGCCATGGCATGTTTATAGAACTTACAGGTGTCAGCTCAGCCTGTTCTTCTGTGAAGTCAGTATGACGCTTGGCCTGCTTGCTGGAACATCTCAGAGAAATAGCATGCTGTGAAAATGCAGTAAGGAAGAAAATGATAGGTAAAGGAGGTGAAACAGGCAGCTCTCATTACATGCAGGAAGAGAAAAAGATCAATGAAGTGAAACAAAACAGTAATGAAACAAAATAGTAATGAAAAGTTGCATGCAATTACCTTTCATTCTCTTATATGCAAAAATTATAAAGGTAAGACCCAGATGATCCTAACCCTTGATAATTTAAGGATAACCTCACTCCACTTCTGGACAGTAGAGTTCTATGAAATAATTGTGCAGAAACATTATGTTTAATACCAATTCATGCTAACAAACCTCAACTGGCCCTTAACCACTGTTTGGCAGTGCTCTTAATTTTTCCCCTTATGTTATACCTGTTCTAAGTCTCCATGTTCTTCAAGCTTCTAGCTTCCCTCTTCCCTCTCTTCATATGACTGCACTTCCCTCCATGTGAGAAAGCTACATCCATTTATCATGAGGATCTTCATCATTAGAATGTACCTTGTAATTATACCCATATTTTTATCCTCTCCTCGAATTCTAGATGAATAATGTGTTTTGTTTCCCCTTCCAAAGCTAAGCATGTTCTAGATCCCATTCATTTCCCCCTCCTAAAGAGAAAGTATCTTTAGTCTCTGATACTCAACTAATCAGTACATTGGGGGTGAGGAGAAGAGGAAAATGTTCAATTCTTCTGGGTACCCTCCTCTTGTTAAACTGTTTCTTCTCTCCACTGCCAAATTCCCTGAATTCATGCTAGAAGGTGCCTCCTCCACTTCCCAGTCACTCATTTTTCCCTTAATTTCTTGCAATTTCTTCCCTAAAGCCTTCATCCTTTGAGTTATAACGTATTCTGTAATTCATTCTCAAAGTCATCAAGAATTTTTTTTTTTTTTTTTTTGAGACACAGTCTTGCTCAGTCGCCCAGGCTGGAGTGCAAGTGGCACGATCTCAGCTCACTGCAAGCTCCGCCTCCTGGGTTCACGCCATTCTCCTGCCTCAGCCTCCCGAGTAGCTGGGACTACAGGCACCCGCCACCACACCCGGCTAATTTTTCTGTATTTTTAGTAGAGACGGGGTTTCACCATGTTAGACAGGATGGTCTCAATCTCCTGACCTTGTGATCCGCCCTCCTCGGCCTCCCAAAGTGCTGGGATTACAGGCGTGAGCCACCGCGGCCGGCTTGTCATCAAGAACTTTTTAACCAAAAAGGTTATTTTCCATCATAGTTTCTATCACACTGTACCAAAATCACTTGTTTGGTTGTCTATATCCTTCCCTCCATACAATAAATTATCACTTCATAAGGACATCATTGTTTTTTTTGTTGTTGTTGTTGTTTTTTTGAGATGGAGTCTCTGTTGCCCGGGCAGGACTGCAGTGGCACGATCTCAGCTCACTGCAACCTCCGCCTCCCAGGTTCAAGCAATTTTCCTGCCTCAGCCTCCCAAGCAGCTGGGATTACAGGCACCCGCCACCGCATCTGGCTAGTTTTGTACTTTTAGTGGGGATAGGATATTACCATGATGGCGAGGCTGGCCTTGAACTCCTGACCTCAAGTGATCCGCCCACTTCCACCTCCAAAAGTTCTGGGATTACAGGCGTGAGCCACCGTGCCCAGCCAACATTGTGTATTATATTCCAGTTTTATCCCTTACACCCCACCACAGTGCCCCAGGCACTCAAATATTTACAGAATATATGAATAACTTTCTGCTTGGCCTGCATGCCACATGCTTGGCCGGACCAAGATTGTTTTTGTTTTTCCCTATGTATTTTCTCATTAAGCATATTCTGTTTCAATTACTACATCAACAGGAGGCCTATCAAATCTATACTGCCAATATCCCTGTTCTTAGGAAACAGATACTGAAGTATTAACGAATATAAGGGAATGATAAACACAACCACTCTCAAGTGATTCAGGAAAAAGAAATATAGACATAGAAAAATAATGTGGTAAAATGTTAAAAATTACTGAATCTGGCTAATTAATTTCATGAGTTCTTTGTACTATTCTTTAAAGGTTTTGTAAGTATAATACTATTGCAAAATAATTTTTTTAAAAAAAATCTATTCTTTCCGGACTCAGTCTTGCCCAAGTGTCCATTATATTTCCAAACGCTTACTGGCTAAACGTTTTAAAAACCTAAATCTGGGCTGGGCGCGGTGGCTCACGCCTGTAATCCCAGCCCTTTGGGAGGCTGAGGCAGGCGCATCACTTGAGGTCAGGAGTTCAAGAACAGCCTAGCCAACACAGTGAAACTCCGTTTCTACTAAAAATACAAAAAATAGCCAGGGATGGTGACTCGTGCCTGTAGTCCCACCCAGCTACTCTGGAAGCTGAGGCAGGCGAATTGCTTGAACCCTGGGGCCAGAGGTTGCAGTGAGCCAAGATGGTGCCACGGCACTCCAGCCTGGGCAACAGAGCAAGGCTGACTCAAAAAAAAAAAAAAAAAAAAAATTAAATCTGAAGTATTCAACAAGAGATGATTGCCTATGTTACATGTAAAACAGTATGACAGAATACTATAGCTATTATTCAGTGTACCCTTACCAGAAAAGGATGTATGTGAAATGACAAAAACAATACAAAATAGTAAATAAACAAAGATTAAAAATTTAGGTTACATTAACATGAATAAAAAGGGATTATAGAACAGACCTACACCTAAATAAAGATGCTTTTTACTTCTGCAGAAAAAAAAAAAACAAAAACACACACACACAGATTTCCAAGAAACACAAACATTAAGAGTCAGGGCATATGTGCCAGTGATTACTGTGGGGGTGTATTTGAAATATGTTTGTGTGAATTAGGCTCTTCCCCTGGATTTCACTAGATCTTCAGCCTCTTTTTTCATCTGATACCTATTCCTTTATTTTATTTTACTTTTTGAAAGGGAGTCTCGCTGTTGCCCAGGCTGGAGTTCAGTGGCATCATCTCAGCTCACTGCAATCTCTGTCGCCCAGGCTCAAGTGATTCTCCTGCCTCAGCCTCCAAGTAGCTGGGATTACAGGTGCCCGCCACCACGCCTGGCTAATTTATGTATTTTTAGTAGAGATGGGGTTTCACTATGTTGGCCAGGATGGTCTGGTACTCATGACCTCAGGTGATCCGCTCACCTCGGCCTCCCAAAGTGCTGGGATTACAGGCGTGAGCCACTGTGCCAACCTTACCTATTCCATTAAATTTAGCAAAAGGTTTTGCTGAATCTTAAGAAAACTTGATGATTATATTATGTATATTATGATGAAAAAATCCTTTGAATCTGTTATAAACTAAAGTAATAGCTTTACAAAGTATTTTCATTTTAAAAATACACTGTCAGGTATAAAATTCCAAATTCCAAATTAAATGGGCATGATGTCGTATGCCTGAGTCCCAGCTACTCAGGAAACTGAGGCAGGAGGATCCACTGAACCGAGGGAGCAGAGGTTACAGTGAGCCAAGATGGCACCGCTGCACTCCAGCCTGGGTGACAGAACGAGAATCTGTCTCAAAAAAAACAAAACAAAACAAAACAAAAAGGTAATAATAGGGCAGAGT
Source organism: Hylobates moloch (assembly GCF_009828535.3). Classification (NCBI taxonomy): domain Eukaryota; kingdom Metazoa; phylum Chordata; class Mammalia; order Primates; family Hylobatidae; genus Hylobates; species Hylobates moloch. Next base: position 38,594,254 of record NW_026652276.1, on the reverse strand, counting down.
AAGGGGAGCTCTATTTTTAAATAGCATGATCAAAGAATGCCTCAATAAGAAAGTGACATTTGAGCAAATTCCAGAAGGTAGCTAGGAGTATGTTATATAGAAGACTGGGGAAGGGCATCCAGGCAGAGTTGAATAAGTGCAAAGGCTAAGAGGTAGGCTCTGGCTACTGGCTGAGAACAAGTATGGGACAGTATGGCTAGTGGGGTAAGGGACAGAAGGAAGAAAAATAGGTGGTAACAGGAAAGCAGATCAGGCAAGGCTTTATAGGCCATTATAGGGGTTTGGGCTATACCTTGAGATGCAAATCCTTTAGGTTTGAAAAGAGATGATCTGACTTACCTTTCAAAAGGATCACTCTGGCTGCAGTGTGGATGATAGACTGTTAAGGGAGAAAGGTGAATGCAGAAAGACCAGATGAAAGCCTATTCAAAAATCTAGATCAAGATGATGTTGGCTTGGTGGCAGTGAAGGTGGTAAGAAATGATCACATTCTAGATATATTCTGAAGATAAGGTCAACAGAATTTGCTGCTGGACTGGAAGGGAGGTAGAAAGAAAATAAGTAGATAAAGACTCCAAAGAGTTTGCTTGATGAACTAGATGGATGGAATATCCATTAATTGAGATAGAGAAGACAGTGGGAGAAATAAGTTTGAAGAAAAAGAGCAGGACTTTAGGTCTAGACCAGTTAAATTTGAGCAATCTATTTATGATGGTTAATTTTAGGTATCAACTTCACTGGATTAAGGAATACCTAGAGAACTGGTAAAGCATCTGGGTATGTCTGTGAGAGTGTTTCCAAAGGAGATGGTGTGTGAACCAGGACTGAGTGGGGAAGATCCACCCTCATTGTGGGTAGGCACTATCCAATTGACTGAGGGCCCCTGACAGAACAAAAAAGGCAGAGAAAAGGTGATTTCCTCCCTATCTTTCCTAGAGGTGGGACACTCTGCTCCTGCTCTTGGATATCAGAACTCCAGGCTCTCCAGTCTTTGTACTGCAGGCCTTATACCAGCAGCCTCCCTTGGGTACCCAGGCCTTCAGCCTAGGACTGATAATTATACCATGGGCTTTCCTGGTTCTGAGGCTTTCTGACTTGGACTGAGTCACACTACCACCATCCTGGGGTCTCCAGCTTGCAGACAGCCTATCATATGACTTCTCAGCCTTCATAATGGTGTGGGCCAATTTCCATAATAAATCCCCACTCATATCCTATTGGTTCTATCTCTCTGGAGAAATATAATACACAGTTAGACATCCAAATAGAGATATTGATTAGAGATGGAATATATGCACCTGGAGTTCAGGAGAGAGGGACTGGCCAAAGCTACCTATATTTCCTTGAATCTAAGAAGATTTGATGCTGGTACTTTCTTGATCTTTATTAGAAACTTTCAACAGAAGGACTTCATACAACATACTGTAACTGCCACCTTGCTGATTGTGACTAACAGGTGCCACATGATTTAAAATGTGGTTTCTCAACCTTGGCACTATTTTGGGCCAGACAATTATCCTTCATGTGGGCTGTCCTGTGCACTGTAGGATGTTTAGCAGCACCTCTGGCCTCTACCCACTAGATGCCAGTAGTAGCACACTCCCTTGATGGACAACCAAAAATGTTGCATATCCCCAGCAGGGCAAAGTAGCCCAAGTTGTGAAGCATTGTTTTACAGGGATTAAAAAGGGGGTGGGAAGATGGGGAAAATAAGCATATGGCTGAGTGGTAACCAATTTAGCAAATCCAAGAAAAGCTGAATGCTGGGCCAGCACTGGAGAAAAGCAGAGGAGCACTCAATTTATATCGTGTAACCTCAGAAGTCCCCAGAAGCAAGAGTAGACAGGTGATGGTGAGACTAAAAGCAGGAAGAATGGTTGAAAACACATTTAAGAAAGCAGCTAATTCTCAGATTCCCTCCTTTACTCACTCGCCCACCAGCAGTGGTCTCAGGTACAGATTAACATTCACTCACAAGACCCAACAGACCATAGCTTGAAGCCAGATTCACTCAGTTCTGAATAAAGAAAGAGACATGCCATCTTCTGAGGGAGTCCATACAGCTCACCACAGGCCCTTTTTGGGCCCATAAATAGCTCATTGTAAGGGAAAGAGACCACACGGTAAGTGCAGAAAACACCCTGGCTTAGGGAAACTTCATGCTCCACGGGAACCAGCAGTACCTCTTAACAGCCAATAAGGGTAAGTTCCAGGGCCCCTTAAAGAACATGTTCATGCTCATTTATAAGAGTTACACTGCTGGCCTGGTGCAGTGGCTCCCAAAGTGTAATCCCGGCACTTTGGGAGGCCGAGGCAGGTGGATCACTTGAGGTCAGGAGTTAGAGACCAGCCTGGCCAACATGGTGAAACCCTGTCTCCACTCAAAAAAAGAAATACAAAAATTAGCCAGGCGTGGTGGCATGTGCTTGTAATCCCTGCTACTCGGGAGGCTGAGGCACGAGAACCATGTGAACCTGGGAGGCGGAGGTTGCAGTGAGCTGAGATTGCGCCACTGCACTACAGCCTGGGCAACAGTGAGACTCTGTCTCCAAAAAAAAAAAAAAAAAAAAAAAAAAAAAAGAGTTACACTGCACACCACGAAGTCAAGGTCTTTGTCTTTTCATAGGCTAATTTATTCATTCATGGACAGTCGTCCTGGTCCATATACACTCACCAATAGGGGTCAATTTCACAATAAACAATATTACCTGGAGATATTCTATATTTAATTCTTAATCCAGTATGTGTCCAGGAAAAGAATGCCAGGTGAAGGAAAACCCAAGGTCATTTTCCACGAAGAAAAGGACTCAGACCTACTGTTAACCCTCTCTACCTACAGCAGTGGCGATTCTCAATTGGGGGTGGATTTTGTCCTACAAGGAACATGTAACAATGTCTGCGGACGTTTTTAGTTGTCACAACTGAAGAAGGTATGTGTACTACTGACATCTAGTGTGTATAGGCCAAGGATGCTGCTAAACATCCTACAGTGCATAGGACAGCCACTCACAACAGAAAACTATCTAGCCCAAATGTCAATAGTGCTGATAGCTGAGAAACCCTGACCTAGAGGGATTTGATGAAAGTTCACAGACTGGAACAATGGGGACCATCCTCATGTTCCAACCCTTCTTTCCCAAATGGGCTACTAAAACACTGGCAGCCAGCATAGAAGACTGGAAGAATCTTCTCCAGAGAAGCTCACCAGCCTAAGAAAAAAGACCTAAGCATAATCCTGAAGACTACAAAAAAAGAAAAGAAAAGAAAAGAAATAAAGAGAATTTTAAGAAGATGCAATTAATGGAACGGTAATTTGGCTTGAACCAGAGAGATTTAATCAACTGGGAGAAAGTCTGAAGTTGAAATAGTGATCACCATATAGAAAATTAAATATTTTAAAAAATATATTCATTCCAGTAAAAGTAAAATGATATTCCAGAAAGGGAATGTAGTCATAAGAGTATATGGAGGTTAGCAGTAAATTGCAAGTATATAGTCATTTTAACATAAACACTGAATATTAGCTCAATCAAAATATATTTGGAGAATGGAAAAACAGGAAGGGAGAAGTGAGAAGAAGTTGTAGACAGACAGCTATATCCTCCATCTTCTGGAGTAGAATGAGAAGTCAATAGGTAATACATACCACTAAAAAAAAAAAAAAAATCAAGAAATGGCAATGTGTATGTAGATTTAATGATAAAGAGGTAAATTCCCTAAGAATCAGCTAAATGAGCAAAAACTGCTTTCCTCTGGGAGCAGAATACGATGTGTATGTGAGTAGAGGATAGTTTTCTGTAACATATCCCATAGAACTATTTAACGCAATGCATGAAAACCTAAAATAGTTTTAAAACCGTAGTTGCATTTAAAGACAATTTGATACATGAGTTCAGGATATATTAAGCTTGCCTCAGTTTACTTTATTTGAATCAGAACAGACTAGACCTAGGAAAAAAGCAAACGGAAGCAAGTTCCGGGTTTGTTAAACCACCTTTCTATATTCCTAGGTGAGGCAAAAGAACAGGCTAGCTAGATAAGGCTTTTTAACTCTTTTCCCTGTTATAGTCCTGGTTTACTCACCAAACCTTACATTAAACTTTTTTTATTTTATTTTTATTTTTTGAGACGGAGTCTCGCTCTGTCGCCCAGGCTGGAGTGCAGTGGCGCGATCTCGGCTCACTGCAAGCTCCGACTCCTGGATTCACGCGATTCTCCTGCCTCAGCCTCTCTGAGTAGCTGGGACTACAGGCGCCTGCCACCACGCCTGGCTAATTTTTTTTTTGTATTTTTAGTAGAGACGGGGTTTCACCGTGGTCTTGATCTCCTGACCTCGTGATCCGCCCGCCTTGGCCTCCCAAAGTGCTGGGATTACAAGCGTGAGCCACCGTGCCCGGCCCATTGAACTCTTATATTAAACATTATACCATTGAGTACTGGTATCTTTGCAGTATTCACAGTGATATCCATGGATACCACTAGATACCATTTGAAGTGTGCTTGCTGGGAGAGAGGAACTTTTCATGTTTTACTTCAATTTGCCCCTATATTGTATGAACTTTTATAACGAGCACATTTTACAGACAGAAAGATAGACATGCATACGGTATTAGAAGATCCTTTATGATTAGTTTATAACTTGTCCTCATGCATCTTAATCCAACTCAAAATGCTGTAAACTGATTGGAAGTAATATCAATGTACAAAACAAAGAATGGCCAAGAAAGCACATCCCTAATATTGCTCATATCCTAGCAGGTAAATCTAAAGGACATGAAATGACACATATTAAGTAGCTGGTGCTAAATATAATTCCCAGGTATCACAAAATAGAAATCTTTTTTTTTTTTTTCCTTTTTTTTTTGGAGACAGAGTCTTGCTCTGTCGCCAGGCTGGAGTGCAGTGGTGTGATCTCGGCTCACTGCAACCTCCGACTCCCTGGTTCAAGCGATTCTCCTACCTCAGCCTTCCGAGTAGCTGGGATTACAGGCATGTGCCACCACGTCCAACTAATTTTTTTTGTATTTTTAGTAGAGACGGGGTTTCACCATGTTGGCCAGGATGGTCTCAAACTCCTGACCTCAGGTGATCTGCCTGCCTTGGCCTCCCAAAGTGTTGGGATTACAGGTGTGAGCCACCACGCCTGGCCTAGAAATCAGTTTTCAAGTTCTCTATAGAATATATACCACTTAGATAAGTTTCATTTTAAATAAATGAAAGTTTATTCTTCATATTGATAAGATTCACTTTCTTTGAAATAACTCAAGTTTATCTCCAAACCACCATGATTCATACTCCTTTTGTGCTCCACAGTACCAAAAACAAAGCTACGCACATGGGTGGGTACCAAGAGTTACTGACTGATGGAAATTAATCCAAATAATTAAATAAGTTAGGAAAAAAAAAATCAGTGATGTCAAGTAATAGTTAAACTTCAAGATTTTACTTTAGTACTGATTATTCATAAATAGATTCTTTTATCTCGTATTAGAATATTGTAAACACAAGCTTATTGGAAAGGTTGACTTAACTTTGCCCCACTTTTCTTCTTTCTTGCTGCTACCCTATGACAGAATTACCATCTCTTTGATGAAAAGAACTCAATAAAGGATTCTCTTTCACCAAACTCAGCTTTTGTTGAACTTGTTATCACAAATCTATTCCCTATCTTATCCAGTCACACGCTGAAAAAAATTCCATCTTTTAAAAATCCGTTCATGAATAACTTACGGTTCTCTGAACCACCCTATCAGGAAGGCAGATATAGTACTACGAACTCTGGCTGGGCGCGGTGGCTCACACCTGTAACCCCAGCACTTTGGGAGGTGGGCGGATCACGAGGTCAGGAGTTCGAGACCAGCCTGGCCAACATGGTGAAACCCCGTCTCTACCAAAAATACAAAAATTAGCCAGGCGTGGTGGCACGTGCCTGTAATCCCAGCTACTCAGGAGGCTGAGGCAGGGGAATCACTTGAATCCGGGAGGCAAGGTTGCAGTGAGACAAGGTCATGCCATTGCACTCCAGCCTGGGTGACAGAATGAGACTCCGTCTATAAAAAAAAAAAAAAAATCTGTTTATGAACAACTTTTGGTTCTCTGAACCACCCTATCAGGAAGGCAGATATAGTACTATGAACTCCATTTTACTTGTGAGAAATTGATGTTTAAGAGAATAACTCACTTAAGGTCCCATGGGTAGTGAGTGGCAAGGAAAACTCAGAATCAAGTTTCCTGATTCCACACCTGGTGGCCCTTTCCAATATACCATAATGACTTTTCGAAAATGAAATGGAGGGCCGGGCACAGTGGCTCACGCCTGTAATCCCAGTACTTCGGGAGGCCAAGGTGGTTGGATCACCTGAGGTCAGGGGTTTGAGACCAGCCTGGCCAACATGGTGAAACCCCATCTCTACTAAAAATATGAAAATTAGCTGGGCATGGTGGTGAGCACCTGTAATCCCAGCTACTTGGGAGTCTGAGGCAGGAGAATCACTTGAACCTGGGAGGTGGAGGTTGCAGCAAGCTGAGATCACGCCACTGCACTCCAGCCTGGGCGTGAGTTGTACAAGAGTACAAATTCCATCTCAAAGAAAAAAAGAAGAAGAAAAAAAAAAGATAATGAAATGGAGTTAACTCTGTAAACTAGAATCTTGGAGGACCACAATGGTGATGTGAGTGTTTTAAAGTTTTACTTTAAATCAACATACATTAAATAACTAAATGGCTTTGCGAATCATTTTAATTTTTCAAATCATGTAAAATGACTCATATTACAATAAAAAATACCATTCAAGAACTTCCAAATACTATAGTCACGAGAATAAAAAAGAAACTAAATTTCTTCTGAATCATTTTTGTGCCACTACCATATCTGATAATATATTTTCTGTACTCTTGAAACCTATGTCAGAAGTATCTTTGACAAATTATAAATGTAGAAGAATTTAAGAAGTTAATTAAAATTACATTATTTTAATATAATTTCTCCTTTATTTTAGTAACAAAATACCAGGGAAAAAGTTCCATCTATTTACCTCAGTAATTGGCTGCCCTTGATGTGTCAAATCCAGCTCTTGAGGGCGTGTTACTTTATCAATATCCAAAGAGTCCATGCTGGAGGCTGCAGAAGTGATGCTGGAACGGGAGGAATTACTAATAGAGCGTACTTCAGCATCACTCACTGTGCCTGCTGACGCGGTTCTTCTGTGCTGATTAGTTACTAAGGGTTTAGTATCTTCTACTACAGATTGCTGAGCAGCCTCATCCATACTCAAAGAGGCTTGTTCTAACTGTGCAGTGACGTCGTCCAGGGAGTAGCTGGCATGGGAAGGTTTGGCTACCCTATTAGATGAAGAAGATAATCCTTTCAAGGTGCCATGTTTCGATGTATGTCGGCTAACAGGCAATTTCTGAGTAGCTTTCGTTTCTGTGATTTGACGCTTACTGTTTCCTGAACCAATGCTGCTGAGCTCCTGCTCTATAGAGCAAAGATCAGCCATCAAGGCATCCAGATCCACAGTCTCTCCCTGATTCAGAGCTTCTGCAATGAACAACACATAATGTTTCCAGAATTTATACATTCTATTACAAATCAGTTAATAAATGCAGGCGATGAAGCAAAAGAATATATTCTGTTGGGCCTAAAGCAAATAAAATTAAGTATTTCTGGGTTTTGTTTTAAATTCCAAGAGAAATTTTTAGAAGTACACAGTCCTCCTCTTTTAAGGCTTGTAATAATCAGAGGAGAATAAATTATGAGTTCAAAGACAAAAACACTACAAAAATCGTATACTGTTCCATGGTTTTAACCACATTCCTCTGTGCAACTTTTTACCACAGGCTTCAATGTATTGTTAATATGATCAATGCTTTGGTAGAGATGTTAATACCGAAAGAGCTGAGGGCCTAAAAAGAAAAGTCAAAAGTCTAAAAAATTACAGACTGACAGATCAATATTATAAACTTGACTAGGTGTAATACCATAGATAAAGGCCACAGTGGCTGCTTTAAAAATTACTAACAAGTAACTTCACTGGACTTTAATCCAGTGAGAAAACAATGCAATTAAGTTTGCTATGGGGTTCCACCTGGGTATGTACTTTGTTAATTATTAATAAAACCAACTATCTTTTAGTTATGTTCTAGTTTGCTTTTTTCTGTGATATTTTCAATTAGTAATATTAATAAAATACACAAATCAAGAAATTTAAGGGCTGGACGCAGTGGCTCAAGACTGTAATCCCAGCACTTTGGGAGGCTGAGGCAGGCGATCACCTGAGGTCAGGAGTTCGAGACCAGCCTGGCCAACGTGGTGAAACCCTATCTCTACTAAAAAAATACAAAATTAGCCAAGTGTGGTTGTGCATGCCTGTAATCCCAGCTACTTGGGAGGCTGAGGTAGGAGAATTGCTAGAACCCGGGAGGCAGAGATTGCAGTGAGCCGAGATTGTGTCACTGAACTCCAGCCTGGGCGACGAAAGCGAAACTGTCTCAAAAAAAAAGAAAAAAGAAATTTAAGAACTTGGTCAAGTTATGCATGTAGCTTTTATATTGACTTTTTATATTGGGAATTGCAGTTGTACTGCTCCTACATTATGTGACTTAGCATACTATTTTACATTTTATTTCCAATTATATCTTACCATTCAAGTTGTATATGGAGAAGCGGTAAGAAAAGTTGGCCATGTTTGTTTCCTGGCGAAGAGGAGATCTTTTTACTGGTTCCATGGGCTTGTCAGAATCCAAACTCTTTATAAAAAGAAAGTTTAATAGTCATATTAAATTCAGGTTTCAATAATATAAAAAAGATGAAGTTTGTTTTATGATTAAGTGAACTGCCACACTATAAATAAAACCAAAGTTCTCCTAAGTAACAGACTTAAGGAAAAGTATAATTGTATTTCACATTATTATTTTGGTTATACTTATTTCAATCTTCAGATACATGCTTACTTTTTTTTTTTGGACATGAAGTCTCGTCCTGTTACCCAGGCTTAAGTGCCGTGCCACAAGCTTGGCTCACTGCAACCTCTGCCTCCCGGGTTCAAGGGATCCTCCCAAGTAGTTGGGACCATAGGCATGTGCCACCATGCCCGGCTAATGTTTGTATTTTTAGTAGAGACAGAGTGTGACCATGTCAGCAGGCTGGTTGAGAACTTCTGGCCTCAAGTGATCTGCCCACCTCCATCTCCCTAAGTGTTGGGATTACAGGTGTGAGCCACTATATCCGGCCTATGCTTACTTTTAAAGGCACTTGAGATTGTCATAGTTCAGAGTAAATATCTTTTCAAATATATTAAGTATAGTGACTGACTTAATTTTATATACATGCACTATAAAATAAGTGAGGTAAGTGAATATGGACATGGTAAGCTAAGAAACAGGTGTGATGGCTCACTTTGTAATCCCAGCACTTTGGCAGAGAGAGGCAGGCGGATCACCTGAGGTCAGAAGTTCGAGACCAACTTGGCCAACGGGGCCAAACCCCATCTCTACTAAAAGTACAAAAATTAGCTGGGCGCAGTGGCGGGCGCCTGTAATCCCAGCTACTTGGGAGGCTGAGGCAGGAGAATCGCTTAAGCCTGGGAGGCAGAGGTTGCAGTGAGCCGAGATCACGCCACTGCACTCCAGCCTGGGCGACAGAGTGAGACTCAATCTCAAAAAAAAAAAAAAAAAAAAAGACACAGAAACCACACAGAGAGTTCTGTTCTTTCTTTCCTCAAAGGGATTTGGTTTAGGTCCGGGAAAGCCTCGATCTTTGCTATATGAAGTACTCTGAAGATAACGGACAGCTCTGGATTTAAAATTATTGAGACCCAAGACTCACTAATTTTAATGGAAAGTGATTACAAGTTCAAACAATGATGAAATATTCTTGTCCTTCTCCAGTTCTATCAAAATGAGGGCAAATTGCAACCCAGCTACACTGCCTGTGACAAATCTTGAATCATACTGTATACTTTGGGTAGGGTGACTTGTAAGTTACACTTGTAAGTTTAAATGATACTCTTTTCCTCTCTAACCTTTCTACAGCAAGGAAAAAAGATATTTACAAGAGAGAAATTCAGAGAAAGGGTCAGTAGTTATTGTTTGTTTAATAGATTCACAAAATATAAGGATTAGTGTTTTAAAACTTTAATTTCTATCTACAGTAAGCACTAAACAAGCTTCAAATTTTAAAAGAATGCTGGATATTCTATTTGTTTATAATGCCATTTTTTTTTTTTTTTTGAGACAAGGTCATGCTCTGTTGCCCAGACACGAACTCTTAACCTTTTTAAAGGGGTTGCTGAGAATTTTATAAAAGCTATGAACCCTCTTCCAGAAAAATGCACATACATACAAAATTTTACAAATTATTTCAGAAGATTGACCAACTACCTAAAACTTTAAAACTTAAACTTGTTTTAATTTTAAATTGAAAATACCATACCACTGAGTACGTGATACAGGTGTACAGATAACACTGTAATGAACTAAAGTAATGAAATAAACAAGAAACTTGAGGTTTTAGCCACAAACTTCATAAGTCAAACATCCCTTGAAAATGTCCCAAGTGTTACAAAGCAACATAATAGCAGTGAGTTACACTATGCAACAGTTTTAATCTTTTTTTCTCTCTAAAGACAGATTTATATAATGAAAAGAACAGTCACATCATTAGTGGCTCTTCACACTTTTATGTCAGGCAACTTAAAATACAGGGGAAAGTACAAGGTACAAAACCAGTAGAAACACCGTTTTCAGGGCAGCATCATGTAGTTCCTATTCCATCCAGACCAGCTGGACCAATATATACCTGCCTTTTCTCTTTTGGGCCCCTCCTCCCAAGCATGGACAATAAAACCACATGGTCAAGAACACCCCACATGTCAGCTGGCCCTTGCATACTTTTCTCCATGCATTATTATTTTCTATTTGCTCTTCTTTGCTTCCTCTCTCTCCCAGTGTAGAACTGCATAGCCTAGTGATAATCTCTATGCCTAAATCACCCTTTTCATAAATTAAGAATTAAAACAGAAAGAATTTGGCAATTACAGACATAAGACATCTCTGACAAAAAATGTCACTTCTTCTGATTAGAGATGAAGGGAATGATACCTATGAAATCCTAGAAGGAGTTGAAAACATTCTCCCCTGGCCAGGTGCAGTGGCTCCCACCTGTAATCCCAGCAGTTTGAGAGGCCGAGGCAGGTGCATCACCTAGGTCAGGAGTTCGTGATCAGCTTGGCTAACATGGTGAAACTCCATCTCTAATAAAAATATAAAACCAGCTGGGCATGGTGGCGCATGCCTGTAATCCCAGCTACCCGGGAGGCTGAGACAGGAGAATTGCTTGAACCTGGGAGGCGGTGGTTGCACTGAGCCGAGATCACACCACTGCACTCCGGCCTGGGCGACAGGAGTGAGACTCTGTCGCGCAAAAAAAAAAAAAAAAAAAATTCCCCCCAAAATAGTATTAACAGATTAGGGTGACAAAGATGTCTGCCTTTCAAAATGATCTAGCAAGAATTACACAAAGAGTTTATCACTTTGAATTCTAGATTGCTACAGAAATAAGCTGCTAGTAATTCAAGCTTCCACCTTGCCCACCTTACTTTTCCTTTAGTTAAGGAATCTCATACCTACGCAATTTTACACAAATGTTCTTTCCAAAGACATTATTTATGAGTAAATAAGTTTTGTTCTAATGTTCTCATTGCCAAGAAGTTAAATTTATTTAATAAACATAACCATCTTCATATAGTGAATATAATGTATTACTGGGACAATAATAACAGTACCCTTCTATTCTAAAAAGTGTGCTGATTTAGAGGACAAGGTCACCTTTTCTAAAAACCCAAGATCGAACAAAGCAAAATGAAAAGATTTTGCCACTGTTTTAAAATGCAGCCCAGAATTAGGTTTTGTCAGTATTCTGCAATCATGTCATAGAAAATATTTACATGGGGCCGGGCACGGTGGCTCACGCCTGTAATCCCAGCACTTTGGGAGGCTGAGGCAGGCAGATCACGTGGTCAGGAGATCGAGACCATCCTGGCTAACACAGTGAAACCCCGTCTCTACTAAAAAATACAAAAAATTAGCCGGGCGTGGTGGTGGGCGCCTGTAGTCCCAGCTACTCAGGAGGCTGAGGCAGGAGAATGGCGTGAAACCCGGAGGCGGAGCCTGCAGCGAGCCAAGATTGCGCCACTGCACTCTAGCCTGGATGACAAGAGCAAGACTCTGTCTCAAAAAAAAAAAAAAAAAAAAAAAAGAAAAAAAGAAAATACTTACGTGGAAGGAAATTATGTTGAAAATGTATTCAAATTTACTAAGGTAACAGGGTTTTCTAAAATTTAGATTTTTGAATTTCAGGCTTTAAAAGTTTTTAGCTGATTATCTCATATTTATGAAACATATATTAAGTAACCCCTCTAGATGAACAGAGCCTCTCTCACAAGTATTTTTTTTAACATCCTTAAAATAACCATAGATTCTTAACATCTTCTGTTCTAGAATGACTTCATTTACTTGTCAATACTTTGAACATTTCTTCCTTTCTGGCAATATTTTAAAATTTAACTTATATCCATATCCTCTTCTGCACATTAAACTTTTAACACAATGATGACTTCAAATCCTCAACCAGTTTGTCAACCACTATGTCTGACCTGAGTGAGTTTGTCTAGTTCTCCAAGCCAGGCTCCAAACATTTTGTCCAGGTCCTGATCTTCCTTGTCACTGTCTTCTTCAGCACCATGATCAATTTCTTCATCTGATAGCTGCTCCATCTGAAATACAGATATTTGTGTAGAATGAATACTAAGTTACAGGTTTAACTTGAAAAATTATGCCGTATATGCTCTGATATTATTATAAGCCTCTCAAGTCAAATCTTCAAAACTAGAAATTACATTCTAAAAGAAAATCTTAAGTCATTAATGGAGACAGTGTTCACAAGTGAGTAGAAACAAAGAATAAAGTTTCAAATTTTTTAGGAAACTGTAAAAGAAAAGCCAACAGTATCAAATTATGACCAGAATCACAACATCACTAAAAAAATTAACAGAACACTCCTTTCAATCAGCAGAGGACATAACAGTAGTACAGTTCTCTCCACTACTAGATCCTAGGACACCCAAATACTACAAAGAAGCCATTTCAGAAGACTTTAATGGAGCAAGTTATTGTCCTGTTTATTCTGTAAAAATCTGTTTAGATACCAATAGGTACCCTGCAAAATCTTAGTCCAACAAGTATTTAAGAGAAAATTTGACAAAACAAAAATCTTAATCTAGTTTTGTTTCTCTCTATTCTACCCTCCTACCCTCACTTTCTATCCCATTTGTCTTTGTTCTCTACCTTACTTCCTTGTCAGTTCCAACAAAACCCAAGAAGGAAACAGAATTGAAAACTTCTAAATCCAGATCCAAATCCTGTATGTGGTGACTTTTCAAATATAAGTCCCTTGAAAGAAGAAATTATTTTCTTTCTTCCCATTAATAAAATAGTGTGGCCGGGTGTGGTGGCTCGAGCCTGTAATCCCAGCACTTTGGGAGGCCGAGGCGGGTGGATCAACCTGTGCTCAGGGGTTCGAAACCAGCCTGGCCAACATGGCAAAACCCTGTCTCTACTAAAAATACAAAGTTGGCCGGGCGTCGTGGTGCATGTCTGTAATCCCAGCTACTTGGGAGGCCGAGCCAGGAGAATCACTTGACCCTGGGAGACAGAGGTTGCAGTGAGCCGAGAACATGCCACTGCACTCCAGTCTGGACAATAAGAGTGAAACTCTGTCTCAAAAAATAAATAAATAAAATAAAATAGTGTGATATCTGACATGGAACTTGCACATTATTTTGGGAAGATGGGAAGGAAAATTACATAAAACAATGTAAGATCAATGACTGATTAATCTGATAAATATAATTTTTCAATATTAAAGGCCCTGGGAAATCTTCAAATAAACACTAGCTTTGCTTAAACCAATCAGCATATTCCAAAATTAAAATTAAAATCAGGCAGGCATGTTAGTATGAACTTGAAACAAATTAAATGTTTTTTTTTTCTTCAAGTTAGCAGATTATAATCCCTGGTTTACAAAGTTATGGTAGGTTATTTTATGTTTCTTAATATCATAGTTACTGACTAAAATCTGATAAAATTTTATTTCTGGAAGAAAAACCAGCATATTCCTGTTATTTGACCACAATCCCTTTTCCTTCAACTTCTGTCCCAGGGACACAATGAATATCGTCACCATATCTTACATTAAATACTCGACTCACATTTCTAAAACACGAATTTTGTTACGGTAGATCCAGGCAATATTTGGAATATAGCCTATCAGCTGGTTTAAGCAAGTCCTCCAAGATTATATATGGTGCATGGGCATTCCATTAAAAAAGATATGCCTAATCTTTACTAACTTGATATACATATGCCATGGTGTTAATGTGTCCCTTCCAAAATTCAAGTGTTGCCAATGTGATAGTATTAAGGGGTGGGGCCTTAAAGAAGTGATTAGGCCATAAAGGCTCCTTCTTTATTAATGGTATTAAGGATTTTATAAAAGAGACTTCATGAAGCACTGGACTACCTTTGTTCTTCCACTCTTCTGCTATGCAAGAGCACATCTCGTGCCTCCCTGTGGAGGAAGCCAGCAACAAGCCCTCACCAGACGCCAAATGCCAGTGCTTTAATCTTGTACTTCGCAGCCGCCAGAACAGTAAGAAAATTAATTTCTGTTCTTTATATATTACCCAGTCTCAGGAATTTTATTGCAGCAGCACACATGCACTGATATCTTCAAAGCAGCAATCCACAAAATTATATCTGGGATCCTTAAAGGTTAGGAGACAATGTAAGGAATCTAATTATCTGACATGGTGTCATGAAGTTAAATTTTCAATCTTATTTCACTATATAAAATTTTGCAAAAAGGGTCAAATAATGTTACAAAATTAAACTGAGCTTAGTTTTCAGATGCTGAAAATCAGATCTCATTTAATTACCTAGGGGAAATAATTTTCTAATTCTAATACTGGGAAGAACCACAGCTAACCAATATCTCTAATAAATATATCTCTAATAGAAACTGATAATTTCCATTTCCTTTTTTTTTTTTTTTTTGAGACGGAGTCTTGCTCTCGCCCAGGCTGGAGTGCAGTGGCGCGATCTCGGCTCACTGCAAGCTCCGCCTCCTGGGTTCACGCCATTCTATTGCCTCAGCCTCCCGAGTAGCTGGGACTTCCGGCACCCGCTACCATGCTCGGCTAATTTTTTTGTATTTTTAGTAGAGACGGGGTTTCACCATGTTAGCCAGGATGGTCTCGATCTCCTGACCTCGTGATCCGCCCGCCTCGGCCTCCCAAAGTGCTGGGATTACAGGTGTGAGCCACCGCGCCCGGCAATTTCCATTTCTTAATCTTTTATCACTCTAATCATATATAAATCAGGTCATTCTACCCTGGCAAGTGAAAAATGGATCTGCCAATTTCCCAATTCATAAATCTGATTCTTAGAAAGATTTGGTTTTTACAATTTGTAACAATATTATTTCTAAGATTTTATTCATTACTACATAATTGATAGGTCAATCTCAACAGAAACTTGGTATCAGAGTTCATTAAGTGATCTACCTATGAAAAACATAAAATGTTACTGAAAAGAAAAACCTCGGCCAGGTGCGGTGGCTCACGCTTGTAATCCCAGCACTTTGGGAGCCCGAGGTGGGCGGATCACGAGGTCAGGAGATCGAGACCACGGTGAAACCCCGTCTCTACTAAAAATACAAAAAAATTAGCCAAGCATGGTGGCGGGCGCCTGTAGTCCTAGCTACTCGGAGAGGCTACTCCAGCTACTCAGGAGAATGGCGTGAACCTGGGAGGCGGAGCTTGCAGTGAGCCGAGATTGCGCCACTGCACTCCAGCCTGGGCAACAGAGCCGAGATTGCGCCACTGCACTCCAGCCTGGGCAACAGAGCGAGACTCCGTCTCAAAAAAAAAAAAAAAAGCTATATTGGGAAAAATAAAACAACACGAAAATAACATAATAAGATAAATATAAAACAGTTCAAAATAAAGGAATAATTTAAATTACAATGGAGCCAAAGAGAACTACAGTCATGTGCTCATAATGATGTTCAGATCAATGACATACAATGGTGGTCCCGTAAGTATTTTTACTGTACCTTTTCTAAGTTTAGATACCACTGTATTACAACTGTCTATAGTATTCAGTACAGTAACATGCTGTACAGGTTGTAGCCTAGGAGTAATAGGCTATACTCTATAGCCTAGGTGTGGAGTAGACTATACCACCTAGGTTTGTGTAACTACAATTTATTATGCTGGCACAACAATGAAATTGCTTAATGAAGCATTTCTCAGAAAGTATCTTCATCATTAAATGACACATGACCGTACAGACTCTGCATCCAAAGCTAGCGTGTTTTAAACTGAGTTTTTTCCTACTATTCAAACAGGCTATTTAAAAAATCCCTTTAAAAAAAATTTTTTTTAAAAATTATTATACTTTAGGTTTTAGGGTACATGTGCACAGTGTGCAGGTTTGTTACATATGTATCCATGTGCCATGTTGTTTTGCTGCACCCATTAACTCGTCATTTAGCATTAGGTGTATCTCCTAATGCTGCCCCTCCCCTCTTCCCCCACCCCACAACAGTCCCCGGAGTGTGATGTTCCCCTTCCTGTGTCCATGAGTTCTCATTGTTCAATTCCCACCTATGAGCGAGAACATGCGGTGTTTGGTGTTTTAAAATGATGAGTTCATGTCCTTTGTAGGGACATGGATGAAACTGGAAAACATCATTCTCAGTAAACTATCGCAAGGACAAAAAAATTTTCATTTACAGTTTTGTTTTGATCTCGACTACTACTGCCGACTTAAGGAAAATATCGCTAGAGAACATGACAGCAATGACAGAAACATAAAATTAACAGAAATTTTGGAAGTATCTATTGAACATTAACTACTTATGTTATTTTGCCAATTTTGTCCTATTTTCAATTTGTCCCTATGTGGATTAGTTTAACAACAACAAAAAAAAAACTGGCTGGGTGCAGTGGCTCACACCTGTAATCCCAGCACTTTGGGAGGCCAAGGCGGATGGATCACCTGAGGTCAGGAGTTCGAGACTAGCATGGCCAAGATTGTGAAACCCTGTCTCTACAAAAATTAGCTGGGCATGGTGGTGGACGCCTGTAATCCCAGCTACTTGGGAGGCTGAGGCAGGAGAATTGCATGAACCCAGGAGGCATAGGTTGCAGTGAGCAAAGATCGTGCCATTACTCTCCAGCCTGAGCAACGAGTGAAACTCCATCTCAAAGAAAAAAAAAAAACTTAAGAAACTTACTCACAGACTTTCCCAAAAAAACTTAGGTCCTACAACATTTCTTAAAGAATTCACACTCTAAAACCACTCTCCATTCTCTAAATGCTGATGTTGATGAACTTTATTCTCTAATTCCCCAATACAGCTTAATTTCCACTAACTATACACATCAAATGAGGTGCACCCAGACATTTTCTTATAGGCTGGGAACCATCTTGGGTCAGCAAATCTAGTAGGGAAATGCATTCCTGCTTGCCAATTCCTTGACATCCACACCCTACCCATCCTAAAAATCGTTTGTATTATAATTGCTACATATCGCCAAATAAATCACCATTCTATACCTGAATTTTCCAAACATAATGCCCCTACTAGAAACAATGACATCAGAAAATAATCTAACGGTCAACTGTCCTTCCAATCAAAGGGAAGAAAAATTAAAGAAAACAACTTATAAATCATCAAAAAAATAATTTGGATTTAAAAATGGATAGCTTCTAACATAATGCTCTTCCTTAAAGGTATCTAAATAGGCCCAAGGAAACTATAATGCATACTATAACAAATCCTATTATTCTATGATTATAATATTAGGTACTTTGGGGGGAATATATTGAGGTTTTACTTAAATTCCTTGCTCCATTATATGTAAGGGAAACTATGTCCTGAAAGAGTAAACGTACCCTACCACAAATAAAGTTCACTCCCCAAAGCACAGATGTACTGAAGATAGAATAAAATCCAAAGTCATTCACAGATTGACAATGGCTTGTCCAATCCTAACCTTCAGGGACCTCTCTTACCACCCTCCCGCCTTCCCCTCCTCCCCCTTCCAGCAACACTGTCCTGCTTGCTAATCCTTGGAACAAAGACTTGCTCCAACGTCCAGCATTTTCAATGTCAGATCCTTTGACTAGAACTCTCTCCTCCAGACAGCTGCATGGCTCACTTATTCAAGTCTGCTTATGTGACCATCCTATCAAAAGAGTCCGCCTTCCTTGATACTTCCGGTCTTTTTTATTCGCAGCACCGATCACCATCTGTCCCATCGTCTTTCTTCTTCCACTAGAAGGAAAGCTCCATTGGTTTCCTTCTGTATCTACAATGCCTGGAATGGTGCCTGGCTTATAGCAGGTGTCATTAAATATCTGCTGAATGAGTATCTAACATACAAACACACATACAGTTATATATGTGTATATATAATATATTATATATATATATATATATAAAAAATACATATATATAAAGGATGCACATTTTTTGAAAGGTCTCTAAAGAGCTAGCATGGCCAAAATCCACACACAAAAAAATCAATATAATAAAGGACTGAAATGAACATTAACAGAGTGCTATTCTTCAAGACCAGGTCCTTTATAAGGAACTTGTCATTTGATCTCACAATAACTCTGAGACAGTTGTTACTGATTTATAAATGAAGAAAATTAGGCTAAGAAAGATTACGTAACGTTTCCCAAGGCTCACATCTAGTCAACAACAGTGTAAGAATTTTGAATCAAGTGTTTGACTTGTTCTTCTGTTATCACTGGTTTTCAAACTCCCAAAGAGGTCCATTTAGCAGCCACCATGTGCGTAGATGAGCTTGAAAAGGGTATGCTAAAACAAAACAAAACAAAACCAAACCAAAAAACCCATAACTTTTATTCATTCGTTCAACAACTATTTACTGAGCAGCTACCACAGGCCAGGCACTATTCTAGGTACTAAGAAAAGCAGTGAAACAAGTGAGATAAAGTCCCTTTCCTAGTGGATCCTTAGTCTATTGGCATGAAGAATGAAGGAGAGTCAGCTATAGAAATCTAGGGAAGAATGAGTATAGAAAACAACCAAAGACTAAGGTAAGAATAAGCCATGTATATTCAACGCAAGATTATACTATGGCTGGAGCCCAGTGACCTAGTAAAAGAGTAGTAGAATCTGAAGTCAGAGAGGCAGACAGGGAATACAGCATCTATGACCTAGTAAGCTTAGTAAACTGTTAGGGTTTTATTCTAAGTCCCTTCTTTACATATAAGCAGGGTCTTGGTATAATGGCATTCATGCTTTTTAAAAAGATCACTCAAATTGCTTTACAGTGAAAAGACTGTAAGGATGGTAAGAACTAGATGAGACCAAGAAGACTACTGCAATGGTCCTGCTGAGAAATGATAAAGACCTCAAATAAGTGGATGGAGATGAACGACGGAGATAAAGACGATGATGATGATAGCTAACATTTATTGAATAAATATGGATCAGGCATTATTCCAAGTGTAGTACATGTATTAATTCATTTAACCCTTATAATAACCCTATAAAGTAGGTACTATTAAGCCATTTACTGATGAAACTGAGAAGGTACATAGGTTGCCATGGCTGCAGAGGCAGAATTCAAACTTAAGACAGTTATCACTACTACCCAGGTTCTTAACTATTGTATAATATTGTCTCTCCCTGAGATGAAATGAAGTAATGTGGCAAAACTCAGGATATTTTTCTGCAGTAAAGTCAAAAGAACTTAATGAAAAACTAAATGGGGGGAAAGAAAAGAGAAATCAAGGATAATGCCTAGATTTCTGGTTTTAGTAAGTGGGTGGTGATAACATCGACTAAGACTAGTGAGAAGCAAGTTGGGGGAAGAGTTGGATTCTGTTTTGAAGATAGTGATGTCTAGCAAACATCCAACTAGGAAAACTATGAGGAAAGGTTAAGACTCAGCTGATATGAAGGCTTAGTTTAATCTATTATTTTGAAACCATATTACAGAAAAATCATAGAATACAGCTAATAATGATTTAACTAGTATTTTAAACTCATTTACATGTACTTTATTCATGAAAAATAGAAATAATGGGAGAATGATCTACTTACTGCTTATACACTGGTTGGTTTCATTTTACCAATAACAGTAAGTAACTGTGCCCAATTATTACAGGTTAAAACCTGTATATAGTAAGCTCCACTATGCATAATGAAGCTATCTATTCAGTATTCTTTAGTATGAAACAATATTATTCCTGCTAAATTTTCCATGAAGTTATTTATTCAAGCCTATTTTCCCTATTAACTTTCCTCTCAGGAGATATTTTGGTTTACTACTCAATATCCTCATTGTAAAACAAAACGGTGATTATCAAGAAGGTTGAGCTTAGATTAGGGCTTAAAAATTTGGTTAAATACATTACATATAGGGCAATTATAAACGGCAAAAGACAAGATGTATATTTGTGAGAATGTCATGAGATTGATTCAAAGAGAACTAAAGTGGGATCTTGAAAGCCAAGCCTATTTTTTTTTGCCCGAAGCAACTGGATTCTTTTTTTTTTTTAAATGAAGGGGTCACCCAGGCTGGAGTGCAGTGGCACTAACACATCTCACTGAAGCCTGGACCTCCCAGGCTCAGGCAATTCTCTTGTCTCAGCCCCCTAAGTAACTGGGACTACAGGCATGCACAACCACGCCAGGATAATCCTTTGTACTTCTTTGTAGAGATGGGATTTCGCCAGATTGCCTAGGCTGGTCTTGAACTCCTAAACTCAGGCAATCCTCTGGCATTGGCCTCCCAAAGTGCTGGGATTACAGGCGTGAGCCACCGCACCCAGCCAACAACTGGATTCTTAAGCATAGAAATTAAAGAGTCAGGGGCAGAAACGCATTTTATCAGAGAACACAACTGTGTATAAGAGTTTTTACACGCCTGTAATCTCAGCATTTTGGGAGGCTGAGGCAGGTGGATCACCTGAGGCCAGGAGTTCAAGACCAGCCTGGCCAACATGGCGAAACTCCGTCTTTACTAAAAATTAGGGTGTGGTGGCACATGCTTATAACCCCAGCTACTCGGGAGACTGAGGCATAAGAATTCCTTGAATCCAGGAGGCAAAGGTAGCAGTGAGTGGACATCGTGCTACTGCACTCCAGTCTGGGTGACAGAGTGAGACTCTGTCTCAAAAAAAAAAAAAAAAAAAAAAAAAAAGAGTTTTTTTTTGTTGTTGTTGTTTTTTGAGATGGAGTTTTGCTCTTGTCACCCAGGCTGGAGTGCAATAACACGATCTCGGCTAACTGCAACCTCTGCCTCCTGGGTTCAGGTGATTCTCCTGCCTCAGCCTCCTGAGTACCTGGGACTACAGGCATGCACCACCATGCCCGGCTAATTTTGTGTTTTTAGTAAAGACAGGGTTTCGCCATGTTGGCCACACTGGTCTCAAACTCCTGACCTCCAGGTGATCTGCCCACCTCGGCCTCCCAAAGTGTTGGGGATTACAGGCGTGAGCCACCATGCCTGGCTGAATAAAAAAGTTTTTAGAGCAGGGAAAGACCATTAGAAGGCTACTGCAGACATTAGGTAGAGATAATTCACAAAATTGAAGTCCTGAGCGAAAATACAACTTACGCAAGTCACATACTCAGAGTAGCAAGAAAATTACGTGGCATATAGTCAGGGTGCCTTAATTATTGAGCTCTTTTGGTCCTGTTAATAATTCAAAAAAATTGCTTTTTGCAAAAATAAGTACTCTAAACTTAAAACCACATGAACACCCTCAGATACAGGAGAGCAGAGTACTATTAGAGCCATTTCCATGGGTTTAATAGGAAATGGGTCTAGAGTGCTCAATGTTCCAAAGACACAAGAGAAGCTTTGATTTCACTGAACATTCACAGTACATCTGCTATGTGCCAGACACTGGAGGAACAGAGATGAACATGACAACCTCTGTCCTCAAGGAACATATAATCTAGTAGGGAACAGAAAAGGAAACCAACAATGATGAAACTCTGTTAAGTGCTATACAAGAGGTATGTTAAGTGAGCGTAGTTTAACTCAGTTTGAGAAGATAGGAAAGTGGTGATGCTTCAGTGGAGACCTGAAGAGTGAACATGTAAAAGAAAGGAGAAGGGTGTTTTAGGCAGAGGAACCAACATATACAAGGGTATAAAGATGTGAGAACAACGTGTTAGAACTCAAAGTGACTTAGCATTTCTGACGCATAGGATGGGTGGTGTAGACTCATGGAAAATGAGGCTGGAGAGGAGGAAGCGGCAAAATCCTAAGCCATACCAAAAACTTTGGACTTTATCCTGTAGGGCAATGTTATTCCAATTGTGGTTTGTTGATGGCCTGCATCGAAATTACCTGGGGTGCATCTTTTAAAGTCAGTTTTAAAATGGCCCACTCAAGATCTCCTGAATACTAATGTCAAGAGGATGGAATATTTTCAACAAGTTACCCAGGGTATTGCTTATACCCACTTAAGTTTAACAAAGTATAAACAACTATGTTGTTTAATAATTACTGGGAGCTCTTGCAAGACAATAAGTAATGCCATTTTGTGTAACCACAATTTGGTTAAAGGTAAATGTGGACTCCTTAAATGAGTACTAGAATGAGTATTCCTTAAAACCATAAGGAAATTAGGTACCATGAGGATCCATCATTAACACACCCCAATTACTCCTCTTCCATTACCATAGTCTCATGCTTCCTCTCACAGTTATTCATTTACAAATAAATTTTAGTTCTTTATTTCCAGTTATGTTTCAGTAGCTTTCTCACAAAAATGGTTTTAGAAACACCTCCTATGCTGTTCTAACCTGAAAAATAATTCTAAAGAAAAACATGCACTAGAGAAAGGGACAGGAGGGAGGTGAAGACTTCCATGTTCAAGGAGTACCCCAACTGTGCAAGTTACAACTGTTGCAAAATAAAAGCAAGAGGAAGGAAACCTAAATCAGACAAGAGAAACAATAAGAAAAAAAATGTTAAATTTAGTAAGGCACAAAAAGAGGAAGAGGACTCATCAAAAGGAGGAGAGAGGAAGTCAGAGCAGAGAAGGGAAAGGAAAGGAAAGAAGTAGGACACTCATAATGTGAAATGGAAAGAGAATTGTAGGGGATTAATTACTTATCAGATGGGGCAGTGCCTGGTATGCTTGGTTTCTTTCTCTCATGACCTACAACTACACTATTTTAAAACAAGACCTTTAGTTCTGCTGTGAATGAAGTGCTATTATTTATAAATTGCCCAAATGGAAACTGGGAATTTAATAAACAGTCTGGGAAGTTTTAAAAATGAATTTGCAGGACCAGGCATGGTGGCTCACGCTGGTAATCCTAGCACTTTGGGAGGCCAAGGTGGGCAGACTGCTTGAGCCCAGGAGTTTGAGACCAGCCTGGGCCACATGGCGAGACCTCATCTCTTTTTTTTTTTTGAGACGGAGTCTGGCTCTGTGGCCCAGGCTGGAGTGCTGTGGCGCGATCTCGGCTCACTGCAAGCTCCGCCTCCTGGGTTCATGCCATTCTCCTGCCTCAGCCTCCTGAGTAGCTGGGATTATAGGAGCCCGCCACCACGCCCCGCTAATTTTTTTGTATTTTTTAGTAGAGACGGGGTTTCACCGTGTTAGCCAGAATGGTCTCGATCTCCTGGCCTCGTGATCCACCCGCCTCGGCCTCCCAAAGTGCTGGGTTACAGGCGTGAGCCACCGCACCCGGCGGTGAGACCTCATCTCTTAAAAAAATAAAGATAATTTTATAACTTTTGCTCTTAATTTATAAGGTAGATGAGTTAAAAAAAAAAAAGTTAAAAGTTGCTTTTTATATATCCATCACTGAAGTTTCCTCTGTAGATTAGGGACCCTCAACAGAAAGGGCCTACAGAAAGGTTCTACTTAGGATCCAAACCTTCGAAAATACTCTGCCTACAAAGCATCAAGCTAAGCATTATGCGAAAAAAAAAAAGGCAAAAAACAAATTCCATAACTTCAAAGAACATTAATACTAACTGTAGGAGAACAGGGCTCACTGCAGCCTTGACCTTCTGGGCTCAAGCAGTCCTCCTGCCTCAGCCTCCCTGAGTAGCTGGGACGACAGATGCAAGATATCCTGATTAACAAATTCTCTAGCAACAAAGTTCCTTTTGTAGACCAGTGCATAAAGCAAATTTAAAGGAAGCTACGGTCTCCTACGTGTTGAAAGGTACTAAGAAGGAAGCAATGTGCTGTGCTATTCAGAGGCTTCATAGAAGCAAGCCTGAGTTAACTAGCTACCAGGGAACTTGCATGGATGGCCTGGTCCTCACAGTGAGCTGACACCTGGAACTCAGTTTTGGAAAATTGCCACATGGAACCAAACCTTCCTGACAGAGAGGTATGCTATTCTTGGGCCAGTCACGGTAAATTCTTCTTTACCCAGAGGACAGAGAAGTACTAGGAAAGATGATTTACACCCTTATGCCATCTCTTTGATTTAAGCCTTCATTTCTGACAACCCAGGATGTAACTAACACATCCTCTTCACTATCATCTATATTAACTGTGAAGTAATTTAAGATCATGTAATGAAGCATAAAAACAAACTAGAAGTATTTTAACAGTTGGTAGAGATTGTAATGCCTAAGAGTTATAAATCAAATTCAAAGGCAATTTTGTTAATGTTTTATTTATCAGGCACTTAAATGAACCCCTTAGAAAAAGAATTTGGGAGGCCGAGGCAGGCGGATCACGAGGTCAGGAGATTGAGACCATCCTGGCTAACACAGTGAAACCCCGCCTCTACTAAAAATACAAAAATTAGCCGGGCGTGGTGGTGGGTGCCTGTAGTCCCAGCTGCTTGGGAGGCTGAGGCAGAAGAATGGCGTGAACCCTGGAGGTGGAGCTTGCAGTGAGCCGAGATCACGCCACTGCACTTCAGCCTAGGCGACAGAGTGAGACTCCATCCCAAAAAAAAAAAAAAAAAAAAAGAATTCCTTTTACAGAATGATGAACTAGGCCGGGCACAGTGGTTTACACCTGTAATCCCAGCACTTTGGGAGGCCGCGGCAGGCGGATCACCTTAGGTCAGGAGTTCAAGACCAGCCTAACATGGTGAAACCCCATCTCTACTAAAAATACAAAAATTAGCCAGACACAGTGGCCGGCAGGCACCTGCAATCCCAGCTACTTGGGAGGCTAAGGCAGGAGAATCGCTTGATTCCAGGAGGCAGAGGTTGCAGTGAGCCGAGATCCCACCATTGCATTCCAGCCTGGGCGACAGAGCGAGACTCTGTCTCAAAAACAAACAACAACAAAAAAAATATGAACCATATTTTAATGAGAATAAGCATAAGCATTCCTTTATTTACATTAGATTTTCATAATATTGGATATTCTTAATCTATTAAACCCCAAACAGGAACTCCCCATCTGTATTAGTCTGTTTTCATGCTGCTGATAAAGACATAACAGAGACTGGGAAGAAAGAGGTTTAACTGGACTTACAGTTCCACATGGCTGGGAGGGCCTCAGAATCATGGCGGTGGCAAGACAAAATGTGGAAGAAGCAAAAGTGGAAACCCGTGATAAACCCATCAGATCCCATGAACTTATTCACTATCACAAGATTAGCACAAGAAAGACTGGCCCCCGAGATTCAATTACCTCCCCCTGGCCCCCTCCTACAACATACAGGAATTCTGGGAGATACAATTCAAGTTGAGATTTGGGTGGGGACACAGCCAAACCACACCATTCGGCCCCTCCAAATCTCGTATCCTCACATTTCAAAACCAATCATGCCTTCCCAACAGTCTCCCAAAGTCTTAACTAATTTCAGCATTAACCTGAAAGTCCACAGTCCAAAGTCCCATCTGAGACAAGGCAAGTCCCTTCTGCCTATGAGCCTATAAAATCAAAAGCAAGCTAATTACTTCCTAGATACAATGGGGGTACAGGTATTGGGTAAATATAGCCGTTCCAAATGGGAGAACTTGGCCAAAACAAAGGGGTTACAGGGCCCATGAAAGTCCAAAATCCAGTGGGGCAGCCAAATTTTAAAGCTCCAAAATGATTTCCTTTGACTCCAGGTCTCACATGCTGGTCATGCTGATGCAAAAGGTGGGTTCCCATGGTCTTGGGCAGTTCCGCCCCTGTTGCTTTGCAGGGTACAGCCTCCCTCCTGGCTGCTTTCATGGGCTGGCATTGAGTGTCTGAGGCTTTTCCAGGTGCACAGTGCAAGCTGTCTGTAGATCTACCATTCTGGGGTCTGGAGGACGATAGCCCTCCAGCTCCACTAGGCAGTGCCCCAGTAGGGACTCTGTGTGGGGGCCCCGACCCCACATTTCCCTTCCACAGTGTCCCAGGAGAGGTTCTCCATGAGAGCCCTGCCCCTGCAGCAAACTTTTGCCTAGGCATCCAGGTGTTTCTATACATCTTCTGAAATCTAGGCTGAAGTTTCTAAACCTCAGTTCTTGTCTTCTGTGCACCTGTAGGCTCAACACCACGTGGAAGCTGCCAAGGCTTGGGGCTTCCACCATCTGAAGCCACAGCCTGAGCTCTATGTTGGCCTCTTTCAGCCACAGCTAGAGTGGCTGGGACACAGGGCACCAAGTCCCTAGGCGGCACACAGCATGGGGACCCTGGGCCCGGCCCATGAAACCACTTTTTCCTCCTGGGCCTCTGGGCCCTGTGATGGGAAGGGGCTGTCGTGAAGGTCTCTGACATGGCCTGGAGACATTTTCCCCATGGTCTTGGGGATTAACATTAGGCTCCTTGCAATTTATGCAAATTTCTGCAGCTGGATTGAATTTCTCCTAAAAAAAAAAAAAAAAAAGGTTTTTCTTTTCTACTGCATCATCAGGCAGAAAATTTTCTGAACTTTTATGCTGTTTCTCTTTTAAAACAGAATGCTTTTAATAGCACCCAAGTCACCTTTTGAATGCTTTGCTGCTTTGAAATTTCTTCCATCAGATACCCTACATCATCTCTCTCAATTTCAAAGTTCTACAAGTCTCTAGCGCAGGGGCAAAATGCCGCCGGTGTCTTTGCTAAAACATAATGAGTCACCTTTGCTCCAGTTCCCAACAAGTTCCTCATCTCCATCTGAGACCACCTCAGCTTGGATCTTATTGTTCATATCACTATCAGCATTTTTGTCAAAGCCATTCA
Source organism: Hylobates moloch (assembly GCF_009828535.3). Lineage (NCBI taxonomy): Eukaryota > Metazoa > Chordata > Mammalia > Primates > Hylobatidae > Hylobates > Hylobates moloch. The sequence goes on along the minus strand of NW_026652276.1, from coordinate 38,567,005 downwards.
ACAAGTCTCTAGGAAGTTCCACACTTTCCTACATTTTCCTATCTTCTTCTGAGCCCTCCAAACTGTTCCAGCCTCTGCCTGTTACCCAGTTCCAAAGACATGTCCACGTTTTTGGGTATCTTTTCAGCAATGCCACACTCTACTGGTACCAATTTACTGCATTAGTCCATTTTCAGGCTGCTGATGAAGACATACCTGAGATTGGGAAGAAAAAGAGGTTTAATTGGACTTACAGTTCCACATGGCTGGGGAGGTCTCAGAATCATGGCGGGAGGCAAAAGGCACTTCTTACATGGCGGTGGCAAGAGAAAATGTGGAAGAAGCAAAAGTGGAAAGAAACCCCTGACAAACCCATTAGATCTTGTGAGACTTATTCGCTATCACAAGACTAGCACAAGAAAGACTGGCCCCCATGATTAAATTACCTCCCCCTGGGTCCCTCCCACAACACAGAGGAATTCTGAGAGATACAACTGAAGTTGAGATTTGGGTGGGAAACAGCCAAACCATATCACTAAAGTGGAAAAAAACAATTTAGTTCAATGCTCTACAAAGAAACCCCTAACATCCCTATAAATAAAAAGTTCTGATTATCTTATAATTAACTATTACACAATATGCCATAAAACATTATCTGAAACCAGAGTAGATAAAAAACTACAAAAACTGAAAAACAACAAATAATTAAGATTGTGTTGTTTATATTCCAGCTTCCCAATTTTAAGAGCTGTGAGACAGTAAAGTTCTGTTGCTTTAAGCCACTCAGTGTGCAGTAATTTGTTACTGCAGCCCTAGCAAATGAATAGTTACTATACACACACACGCGCGTGCGCACACACACACACACGGCTGCTCCACACTTCAGACCATTTTCTGTTATACTACATAGTGTAGCTATTCAGTTATTTTTGCAGACAGCTGATATTGTGCATGTCCACTCCAGCCTCAACTAGAAGTAGAAGCTGCAACTTCATTCACTCTTAGCGAAAACGGTCTTGAAACTATGGAAAGCCTCACGAGGAAGGCAGCAGTATTTTTCTTCACTTTTGTCCTACCTATTCCCCTACCAGATGGACAAATGCACTGGCAAGAAATCCAATCTCAGAGGCAAAACATGCTTTGAGAGGAAAGGGGGTGCCAAATAGCTGTAGCCTATAGCTTGGAAGTCATTTGGATTAGGTATTGAATTATCAGTATAAATAAACTCAAGGTTTCAAACAGACAAAAAGATGGACAGAAATAAAGACAGAGATATGTGTATATGTGTTTGTAGGTATGTCCACTGAAAAAGCCTGGTGGCAATGACACCAGGTAATTAATTAGCACACTTACTTCCCAGTTTTGGGTTTCAAAATACTGTATATACTCTACACAAAAAGTAACAGGTACCTGGAGTAATAATTCCAGGGTTGGGCAGGGAAAAATACAAGATGAGATCTTGCAGTGAGCCGAGATCATGCCACTGCACACTCCAGAGCCTGGGTGACAGAGACTCCGTCTCAAACAAACAAACAAACAAAAAAAAAAAACAAGATGAGCCTCTAGAACATCATCTCGTGGCAAAAAAGTCCTCAATTAATGATAGGCACATGTCAAATGGACATGGGAACTAGCCTGAAGGCCCAGATCAGAGGCCTAATCTGTGAAAAGTTAAATATTGAAATAAATTATGATAGAAACAAATTATAATCCACTGAATAAAATCCATATATACATATATTTATATTTTGGGTATATATATGGCATATATATATAAAATATATATATAACATATATAAAATATATACAATATATATATTATATATATATAAAATATATTTTTAGATGAACTTTCTTTTTTTTTTTTTTATTATACTTTAGGGTTTTAGGGTACATGTGCACAATGTGCAGGTTTGTTACATATGTATCCATGTGCCATGTTGATTTCCTGCACCCATTAACTCGTCATTTAGCATTAGGTGTATCTCCTAATGCTGTCCCTCCCCCCTCCCCCCACCCCACAACAGTCCCCGGAGTGTGATGTTCCCCTTCCTGTGTCCATGAGTTCTCATTGTTCAATTCCCACCTATGAGTGAGAACATGCGGTGTTTGGTTTTTTGTCCTTGCGATAGTTTACTGAGAATGATGTTTTCCAGTTTCATCCATGTCCCTACAAAGGACACGAACTCATCATTTTTTATGGCTGCATAGTATTCCATGGTGTATATGTGCCACATTTTCTTAATCCAGTCTATCGTTGTTGGACATTTGGGTTGGTTCCAACTCTTTGCTATTGTGAATAGTGCTGCAATAAACATACGTGTGCATGTGTCTTTATAGCAGCATGATTTACAGTCCTTTGGGTATATACCCAGTAATGGGATGGCTGGGTCAAATGGTATTTCTAGTTCGAGATCCCTGAGGAATCGCCACACTGACTTCCACAATGGTTGAACTAGTTTACAGTCCCACCAACAGTGTAAAAGTGTTCCTATTTCTCCACATCCTCTCCAGCACCTATTGTTTCCTGATTTTTTAATGATGGCCATTCTAACTGGTGTGAGATGGTATCTCACTGTGGTTTTGATTTGCATTTCTCTGATGGCCAGTGATGATGAGCATTTCTTCATGTGTTTTTTGGCTGCATAAATGTCTTCTTTTGAAAAGTGTCTGTTCATGTCCTCTGCCCACTTTTTGATGGGGTTGTTTGTTTTTTTCTTGTAAATTTGTTTGAGTTCATTGTAGATTCTGGATATTAGCCCTTTGTCAGATGAGTAGGTTGCAAAAATTTTCTCCCATTCTGTAGGTTGCCTGTTCACTCTGATGATAGTTTCTTTTGCTGTGCAGAAGCTCTTTAGTTTAATGAGATCCCATTTGTCAATTTTTGCTTTTGTTGCCATTGCTTTTGGTGTTTTAGACATGAAGTCCTTGCCCACGCCTATGTCCAGAATGGTATTGCCTAGGTTTTCTTGTAGGATTTTAATGGTTTTAGGTCTAACATATAAGTCTTTAATCCATCTTGAATTAATTTTTGTATAAGGTGTAAGGAAGGGATCCAGTTTCAGCTTTCTACATATGGCTAGCCAGTTTTCCCAGCACCATTTATTAAATGGGGAATCCTTTCCCCATTTCTTGTTTTTGTCAGGTTTGTCAAAGATCAGATAGTTGTAGCTATGCGGCGTCATTTCTGAGGGCTCTGTTCTGTTCCATTGATCTATGTCTCTGTTGTGGTACCAGTACTATGCTGTTTTGGTTACTGTAGCCTTGTAGTATAGTTTAAAGTCAGGTAGCGTGATGCCTCCAGCTTTGTTCTTTTGGCTTAGGATTGACTTGGCGATGCGGGCTCTTTTTTGGTTCCATATGAACTTTAAAGTAGTTTTTTCCAATTCTGTGAAGAAAGTCATTGGTAGCTTGATGGGGATGGCATTGAATCTATAAATTACCTTGGGCAGTATGGCCATTTTCACGATATTGATTCTTCCAACCCATGAGCATGGAATGTTCTTCCATTTGTTTGTATCCTCTTTTATTTCATTGAGCAGTGGTTTGTAGTTCTCCTTGAAGAGGTCCTTCACATCCCTTGTAAGTTGGATTCCTAGGTATTTTATTCTCTTTGAAGCAATTGTGAATGGGAGTTCACTCATGATTTGGCTCTCTGTTTGTCTGTTATTGGTGTACAAGAATGCTTGTGATTTTTGTACATTAATTTTGTATCCTGAGACTTTGCTGAAGTTGCTAATCAGCTTAAGGAGATTTGGGGCTGAGACAATGGGGTTTTCTAGATATACAATCATGTCATCTGCAAACAGGGACAATTTGACTTCCTCTTTTCCTAGTTGAATACCCTTTATTTCCTTCTCCTGCCTGATTGCTCTGGCCAGAACTTCCAGGACTATGTTGAATAGGAGCGGTGAGAGAGGGCATCCCTGTCTTGTGCCAGTTTTCAGAGGGAATGCTTCCAGTTTTTGCCCATTCAGTATGATATTGGCTGTGGGTTTGTCATAGATAGCTCTTATTATCTTGAGATACGTCCCATCAATACCTAATTTATTGAGAGTTTTTAGCATGAAGGGTTGTTGAATTTTGTCAAAGGCCTTTTCTGCATCTATTGAGATAATCATGTGGTTTTTGTCTTTGGTTCTGTTTATATGCTGGATTACATTTATTGATTTGCGTATGTTGAACCAGCCTTGCATCCCAGGGATGAAGCCCACTTGATCATGGTGGATAAGCTTTTTGATGTGCTGCTGGATTCGGTTTGCCAGTATTTTATTGAGGATTTTTGCATCAATGTTCATCAAGGATATTGGTCTGAAATTCTCTTTTTTGGTTATGTCTCTGCCAGGTTTTGGTATCAGGACGATGCTGGCTTCATAAAATGTGTTAGGGAGGATTCCCTCTTTTTCTATCGATTGGAATAGTTTCAGAAGGAATGGTACCAGTTCCTCCTTGTACCTCTGGTAGAATTCAGCTGTGAATCCGTCAGGTCCTGGACTCTTTTTGGTTGGTAAGCTATTGATTATTGCCACAATTTCAGAACCTGTTATTGGTCTATTCAGAGATTCAACTTCTTCCTGGTTTAGTCTTGGGAGGGTGTATTTGTCGAGGAATTTATCCATTTCTTCTAGATTTTCTAGTTTATTTGCATAGAGGTGTTTGTAGTATTCTCTGATGGTAGATTGTATTTCTGTGGGATCGGTGGTGATATCCCCTTTTTCGTTTTTTATTGCATCTATTTGATTCTTCTCTCTTTTCTTCTTTATTAGTCTTGCTAGCGGTCCATCAATTTTGTTGATCTTTTCAAAAAACCAGCTCCTGGATTCATTAATTTTTTGAAGGGTTTTTTGTGTCTCTATTTCCTTCAGTTCTGCTCTGATTTTAGTTATTTCTAGCCTTCTGCTAGCTTTTGAATGTGTTTGCTCTTGCTTTTCTAGTTCTTTTAATTGTGATGTTAGGGTGTCAATTTTGGATCTTTCCTGCTTTCTCTTGTGGGCATTTAGTGCTATAAATTTCCCTCTACACACTGCTTTGAATGTGTCCCAGAGATTCTGGTATGTTGTGTCTTTGTTCTCGTTGGTTTCAAAGAACATCTTTATTTCTGCCTTCATTTCATTATGTACCCAATAGTCATTCAGGAGCAGGTTGTTCAGTTTCCATGTAGTTGAGCGGTTTTGAGTGAGTTTCTTAATCCTGAGTTCTAGTTTGATTGCACTGTGGTCTGAGAGACAGTTTGTTATAATTTCTGTTCTTTTACATTTGCTGAGGAGAGCTTTACTTCCAACTATGTGGTCAATTTTGGAATAGGTGTGGTGTGGTGCTGAAAAAAATGTATATTCTGTTGACTTGGGGTGGAGAGTTCTGTAGATGTCTATTAGGTCCACTTTATGTAGAGCTGAGTTCAATTCCTGGATATCCTTGTTAACTTTCTGTCTCGTTGATCTGTCTAATGTTGACAGTGGGGTGTTAAAATCTCCCATTATTATTGTGTGGGAGTTTAAGTCCCTTTGTAGGTCACTGAGGACTTGCTTTATGAATCTGGGTGCTCCTGTGTTGGGTGCATATATATTTAGGATAGTTAGCTCTTCTTGTTGAATTGATCCCTTTACCATTATGTAATGGCCTTCTTTGTCTCTTTTGATCTTTGTTGGTTTAAAGTCTATTTTATCAGAGACTAGGATTGCAACCCCTGCCTTTTTTTGTTTTCCAGTTGCTTGATAGATCTTCCTCCATCCCTTTATTTTGAGTCTATGTGTGTCTCTGCACGTGAGATGGGTTTCCTGAATACAGCACACTGATGGGTCCTGACTCCTTATCCAGTTTGCCAGTCTGTGTCTTTTGATTGGAGCATTTAGCCCATTGACATTTAACGTTAATATTGTTATGTGTGAATCTGATCCTGTCATTATGATGTTAGTTGGTTATTTTGCTCGTTAGTTGCTATTGTTTCTTCCTAGCCTCGATGGTCTTTACAATTTGGCATGTTTTTGCAGTGGCTGGTACCGGTTGTTCCTTTCCATGTTTAGTGCTTCCTTCAGGAGCTCTTTTAGGGCAGGCCTGGTGGTGACAAAATCACTCAGCGTTTGCTTGTCTGTAAAGTATTTTATTTCTCCTTCACTTATGAAGCTTAGTTTGGTGGGATAGCAAATTCTGGGTTGAAAATTCTTTTCTTTAAGAATGTTGAATATCGGCCCCCACTCTCTTCTGGCTTGTAGAGTTTCTGCTGAGAGATCAGCTGTTAGTCTGATGGGCTTCCCTTTGTGGGTAACCCGACCTTTCTCTCTGGCTGCCCTTAACATTTTTTCCTTCATTTCAACTTTGGTGAATCTGACAATTATGTGTCTTGGAGTTGCCCTTCTCGAGGAGTATCTTTGTGGCGTTCTCTGTATTTCCTGAATCTGAATGCTGGCCTGCCTTGCTAGATTGGGGAAGTTCTCCTGGATAATATCTTGCAGAGTGTTTTCCAACTTGGTTCCATTCTCCCCATCATTTTCAGGTACACCAATCAGACGTAGGTTTGGTCTTTTCACATAGTCCCAAATTTCTCGGAGGCTTTGTTCATTTCTTTTTATTCTTTTTTCTCTAAACTTCCCTTCTCTCTTCATTTCATTCATTTCATCTTCCATCAGCGATACCCTTTCTTCCAGTTGATCGCATCTGCTACTGAGGCTTCTGCAATCTTCGCGTAGTTCTCGAAACTTGGCTTTCAGCTCCATCAGCTCCTTTAAGCCCTTCTCTCCATTGGTTATTCTAGTTATCCATTCTTCTAATATTTTTTCAAAGTTTTTAACTTCTTTGCTATTGTTTTGAATTTCCTCTCGTAGCTCAGAGTAGTTTGATCGTCTGAAGCCTTCTTCTCTCAACTCATCAAAGTCATCCTCCATCCAGCTTTGTTCCGTTGCTGGTGAGGAACTGCGTTCCTTTGGAGGAGGAGAGGTGCTCTGTTTTTTAGAGTTTCCAGTTTTTTTGTTCTGTTTTTTCCCCATCTTTGTGGATTTATCTACTTTTGGTCTTTGATGATGGAGATGTACAGATGGGTTTTTGGTGTGGATGTCCTTTCTGTTTGTTAGTTTTCCTTCTACCAGACAGGACCCTCAGCTGCAGGTCTGTTGGAGTTTACTAGAGGTCCACTCCAGATCCTGTTTGGCTGGGTGTCAGCAGCGGTGGCTGCAGAACAGCGGATTTTCGTGAGACCACAAATTCAGCTGTCTGATAGTTCGTCTGAAAGTTTTGTCTCAGAGGAGTACCCGGTTGAATGAGGTGTCAGTCTGTCCCTACTGGGGGGGTGCCTCCCAGTTAGGCTGCTCAGGGGTGAGGGACCCACTTTAGGAGGCAGTCTGTCCGTTCTCAGATCTCCAGCTGCGTGCTGGGAGAACCACTACTCTCTTCAAAGCTGTCAGTCAGACAGGGACCTTTAAGTCTGTGGAGGTTCTTGCTGAGTTTTTGTTTGTCTGTGCCCTGCCCCCAGAGGTGGAGCCTATAGAGGCAGGCAGGCCTCCTTGAGCTGTGGTGGGCTCCACCCAGTTCGAGCTTCCTGGCTGCTTCGTTTACCTAAGCAAGCCTGGGCAATGGCGGGCGCCCCTCCCCCAGCCTCGCTGCCGCCTTGCAGCTTGATCTCAGACTGCTGTGCTAGCTATCAGCGAGACTCCGTGGGCATAGGACCCTCCGAGCCAGGTGCGGGACACAATCTCTGGATTGCCCAGGCTGGAGTGCAATGGCACAATCTCAACTCATTGCAACCTCCACCTCCCAGGTTCAAGTGATTCTCCTGCCCCAGACTCCCAAGCAGCTGGGATTACAGGCGCCTGCCACCACACCCGGCTAATTTTTTTATTTTTAGTAGAGACAGGGTTTCACCATGTTGACCAGGCTGGTCTTGAACTCCTGACCTCAGGTGATCCACCCACCTCGGCCTCCCAAAGTGCTGGGATTACAGGTGTGCGCCACCATGCCTGGCCATAAAATCCATAGTGAATTAAATAAAATATACACAGTAAAGAATAAAGCTCTTCCTTACTGTAGAATGCCAACTACTTAATGTACATGAAATGACAAAAAAAAAAATCACCATTTTGCAACCACTGTTATAATTACTAAGTATTTATTTTAAAAGTAATTTAAAAACCAAGTTGCTAAGTTTTAAAAAATCAAGGCAAGAATCATCAATAGAGGCTAAAACTAGTAGGTGAAAATTTGATGACATATACTCTCAAAATATTTCCCCACAAATTACTCAGAAGACAACCTTAACCAAGTGACCAAAATATCATCACTACAGAGGCAAACCAACATCAGAGGGTTCCAGTTATAATGCATTGGGAAGGATATAACATCACTGTAGTATTCCTGCAAAAAATGCAGTACCTGAATCAAATCATAAGAGACATTTTACAAAATAATTGGCCAACACTTTTCAATAGTGTGATGGCCAAGAAACAAAGAAAAGCTAAGGTAATGTTCCATATTCAATGGAACTTAAAGAGACATGACAACTAAACACAATGCTTGAACCTGGACTGGATCTTAGACCCAGGGAAAATACCTAAACATAGCCATAAAGACAATGTTGGAACAGCTGACAAAATATGACTGTGGATTAGACCACAGTATTGAATCAATGTTACATTTCCTGATTTTGATAACAGTTTTGCAGTGACATAAGAGAACATCTTTGATCTTAAGAAATATACACTGAGGCTGGGCGCGGTGGCTCACGCCTGCAATCCCAGCACTTTGGGAGGCTGAGGCGGGCGGATCACGAGGTCAGGAGATCAAGACCATCCTGGCTAACACGGTGAAACCCCGTCCCTACTTAAAAAAAAAAAAATACAAAAAAATACAAAAAAATTAGCCAGGCGTGGTAGCGGGCACCTGTAGTCCCAGCTACTCGGGAGGCTGAGGCAGGAGAATGGCGTGAACCCGGGAGGCAGAGCTTGTAGTGAGCTGAGATAGTGCCACTGCGCTCCAGCCTGGGTGACAGAGCGAGACTGTGTCTAAAAAAATATATACACACACACACACACACACACACACACACACACTGGGGTTACAGGCATGCATCACCATGTCCAGCTAATTTTGTATTTTTAGTAGAGAAAGGGTTTCTCCACGTTGGTCAGGCTGGTCTCGAACTCCCAACCTCAGGTGATTCGCCTGCCTCGGCCTCCCAAAGTGCTGGAATTACAGGCGTAAGCCACCACGCCTGGCCTGGAGGCTGTTTATATTCTTCTTACAACTTTTCTGTAAGTTTGAAATTACAGTTGTCCCTTGGCACCAGGGGGACTGGTTCCAGGACCTCCACCTATACCCAAATCATGCATACTCAAGTCCAGTAAACCCTCCATATATGTAGGTTTCACATCACCACAATGATCCATGTTTGGTTGAAAAAAAATCTGCATACAAGCAGACCCACACAGTTCAAATCTGTGTTGTTCAAGTGTCAACAGTATATCAAAATAAATTAAGAGATAGAGAGATGAAGGAGGAGAGATAAAAGAAAAAACAGTCTTTACCCTCAGAAAGCTATAATTAGGAAAACAGTGTGTTAAGAAATAGATCATCTAGGCCGGGCGCAGTGGCTCACGTCTGTAATCCCAGCACTTTGGGAGGCCGAGGCAGTTGGATCACGAGGTCAGGAGATCAAGACCATCCTGGCTAACACGGTGAAAACCCGTCTCTACTAAAAATACAGAAAATTAGCCAGGCAAGGTGGCGGGCGCCTGTAGTCCCAGCTACTCGGGAGGCTGAGGCAGGAGAATGGCATGAACCCCGGGGGGGCGGAGCCTGCAGTGAGCCAAGATCGCGCCACTGCACTCCAGCCTGGGTGACAGTGAGACTCTGTCTCAAAAAAAAAAAAAAACCAAAAAACGAAAAACAAATAGATCATCTAAATTTTAGAAATAAATTTAAGGAAAAGAAAAAAAGCTATAAACACTTTTACTAAATTAATACGTTTAGTCCAAGGACACTGAAAAATAATTGTGTATTTCCCCAATATATGGTTTTTATTACGTATGCATATGTTCCCTTTCCTAAAGTATATTTGCCTGGCTTACTGTTAACCTTTTCAGCTTATTTATAAAAATTTTGCAACTTAGAAAAATATTTATTCATCAGATATCCTTTCACAGATGCAAAAAGAGTCATTTCTAACCTTCAGATTTAAAATAATTTTTTTTTTTTTTTTTTTAAGAGAGAGTCTCGCTCTGTCACTCAGGCTGGAGTGTGGTGGCACCATCTCGGCTCACTGCAACCTCTGCCTCCCAGGTTCAAGTGATTCTTGTGCCTCAGCCTCCCGAGTAGCTGGAATTACAGGTGCACACCACCACACCTGACTAATTTTTGTATTTTTATAGAGACAGGATTTTGCCATGTTGGTCTCAAACCCCTGGCCTCAAGGGATCCAACCACCTTGGCTTCCCAAAGTGCCTGGATTACAGGCGTGAGACACCACACCCGGCCCTAAAAAAATAAGTAATTTTTTTAAAAGTTCGTTAACATCACAAGTAGGTCAGAAAAAAATCAGAATTCGGTTCCAAATCCAAAGCTAGTATTTAATTAAATTGAAATGCTTACACTAAATACAGACTTCAAGATGGGTATTTTTAAAGATGTTTTGATTATTAAAACTGTGTTACTTTTGTTACTGTCAGAACAAAAGGAGTAAAACAGTAAAACACTATTTTGCATTATTCATTAACATATTTCCTGACCTCTTCCCAACATCCAGATAGTAGGTATTACTAAAGTTGATCAAATATCCCCCACTGCTATAGTTTGGAAGGGTATCCCTGCAAATCTCATGTCAAATAGTAATCCCTAATGTTGGAGGTGGCGCCTGGTGTGAGGTGATTGGATCATGGGGGTGGTTTCTCATAAATAGTTTAATACCATCCCCTTGCTGCTGTCCTCTCAATAGTGAGTTCTTGTGAGATGTGGTCATTTAAAAGTGTGTGGCACCTCCCCACTAGTCTTGCTCCTGCTCGGGCCACATCACCTGCCTTGTTCCCCCTTCACCTTCTACCATGATTGTATAAGCTTTCTGAGGCCTCCCCAGAAGCCGAGCAGATGCCAGCATCATGCTTCCTGTATAGCCTGCAGAACAATGAGCCAATTAAACCTCTTTTCTTTATAAATTATCCAGTCTCAGGTATTTCTTTATAGTAATATGAGAATGGCCTAATACATACAACCAAAAAAGCTTCAACATGTCTGCTTTCTGTTTCTATCTCATAAATGTAAAATTCCTAGGAAAGACATTTTACCACTCATTACTGATAAAAGATACATTTAATACTGTCGGCGCCTGCCTGTAATCCCAGCTGCTGAGGAGGCTAAGGTAGGAACATCACTTGAACCTGGGAGGTGGAGGTTGCAGTGAGCTGAGATCGTGCCACTGCACTCCAGCCTGGGCGACAGAGTGAGACTCCACCTTAAAATAAATAAATAAATAAATAAATAAATAAATAAATAAATAAATAAATAAATAAATAAAAAATAAATAAATAAATAAATAAATAAATAAATAAATAAATAAATAAAATAAAGTTTTAGGACAGGCAAAACTGAGCCATAGTGATAGAAATCAGAACAGAGGTTGCCCAGGGGAAGAGGGTGGGAGATGAGAGATAGCAAAGGGTCTGGAGGAAACACACAATCAACCAAGCCATCAAAATAAAAGTCACACTGCTAAACTAAGAGCAGTTCATCAGGGTTGGTGCCAGGAGGTTCAACTATTTTTCCAATTCCATGCCTTCTTTTCCTATCTATAACCACTATCTTGGCTCAGATCTATGTTATATTATCCTCAGATTATTCTAGCAACTTCCTAACTGACCTCTCTTCTTTAATCCATCACTGTCAGATTAATCTTTCTTGAAGACTCTTTTCACGTCATGATTTTGCTCAAACACCCAAAACAGTTCCTCGTGACATTCTGAATTAAGTATAAACTTTGCATCAAATGACTTTAGATTCTCTCTGACACGGGCTTGATGTAAATTTTCAATCATATTCTCCAAATATAAGCCATGCTTTCTCAATTTGACTTTTAAATTTTCAACCTGACTGCAACATCTCAACCTGTCAAAAAAAAGTCACAGAAAGCATTTCTGCCTCCCCAAAATACCATTAAAATGACAATAAACAGTTTCAAAAAAGAATAAACTTGTAAGGACATGGAAACAGGAGATGGCAAAGGCATTAACAGACGAGATTCTGGCAAATTTCTGGAAGACAAAAACAGGTAGAATCATACAGACGGATGAACCAAAACAGTAAGAGCCACTGCTCAGAGCAAGCATTTTCCCTCAACATTTGTTCAACAGATATGTCTTAAGTACATACCACATGCCAAACGCTCACTGCTCTAGGAGTTCAGGTACAGCTATAAATATTACAGTGAGGGACGTGCTGACATTGAACTTACATTCTAGTCAAAGGAGAGAAATATAAAACAAAAAAGATAGTGACAAGTGTGATAATTAAACTAGGGTGTGGAGAGTGACCAGGTGGCTGCTTTAGATTTGATCAACAGAGAAAGCCTGAGTTGTGATATTTCAGCTGAGATACTAATGTACTAATGACAAGAAAGAATCAGACATGCAAAGCCCAGAGAGAAGAGCACTTCAAGTAGAGGGTACAGATTTGGCAAAGGACAGATCACGCAAGGATTTGTAAACTGAGAAAAAGAGTTTGGATTTTATACTAAAGAAGTCCTCGGCTGGGCACAGTGGCTCACGCCTGTAAACCCAGCACTTTGGGAGGCTGAGGCGGGCAGATCACCTGAGGTCAGGAGTTTGAGACCAGCCTGACCAACATGGAGAAACCCCGTCTCTACTAAAAATACAAAATTAGCCGGGCGTGGTGGCACATGCCTGTAATCCCAGCTACTAGGGAGGCTGAGGCAGGAGAATGGCTTGAACCTGGGAGGCGCAGGTTGCAGTGAGCCGAGATCATGCCACTGCACTCCAGCCTGGGCCACAGAGCAAGAATCCATCTCAAAAAAAAAAAAAAGTCCTCTTGAGGTTCTTGAGGGTAATAGGAAGTAATCCCTTACCAAAGGCTGTAGTAGAGGTAGGGACCATTCATAAAGAAGCCATAGGATTAAGAGAATAGAAATGGGAAAAAGGATGCTCTGCAGGACAGCAGAGAGTATTCTCCAGGGTGGCATCCCCCAGGCAATTAAGACATTTTCTTCCAGGGTCACTGAAACTACAAAAACAACTCTCAAGCCTGGGATGCAAATTCAAATACCTGCAGGGGTCAGGCAGCCAATATACATACTGGTGGTGGTAGTTAGATATAAACCAATAGGGAGTGGTGAGGTCTGAGAACTGTGACAGCATACCTCAGCTAAAAACACTAGAATTTTTCTTTTTTTAAGTTTATTCTGGAATTAAGAGAGTGGTAAAGGTTGCATGACCTTGTGAATGTAATAAAACTCACTGAGTGTACACTTTAAAAGAGTAAATGTTCGGGAGGGTGAGGCAGGAGGACTGCTTGAGCCCAGGAGTTCGAAACCAGCCTGGGCAACATAGTGAGACTCTGTCTGTATTAAAAAATAAATTTAAAAAAAGAGTAAATATTATGTATATCTCAATTTAAAAAAACTAAAAGTTTAAATGTGTGCTAGTTAAAGAAGAGAAGAGTTAGATACCACTTCCTATGAGAAGCCCATGAACTTTGTACCTCTCTATGGCATTTATAGCTAATCAGCTTTGTATTATGTGGTGGTTATTTATGCACTTGCCTTATCAGCCTCCACACCCAACTAGATTTCAAGCTCTGGAAAGAGAGAGACCATATGGTTCTCATTTTTCACCCCAGAGCAACTACCACAGAAATATATTTTCTTGATGCAAATTTCGACTTTTTTCTGCCAAATATTTCTAATTTAAGATGACTCAAAGCTAAAGGTACATTTCTTTAAAAAAAAAAAAGTGGCCAATTTATCTGGTTCTAGTTTAAAGAAATATTAATCAAAAGAAACCAACACATTCCAAAATTAATTTCCCTATCAACAGAGGAATGGTTAGGAAAAATCAGAAAATTCTGCAATGCACTTTAGCTTCAGAAGAATATTTTAATACTATTTCTATAAGGCTATTTCAAGGCATATGATTTGATTCAATAGCTGTGTTAATGACTCTCTGGTAAAAATTAACAAATGACTATTACTAAGGGATCTTGCACCTGACAGAAACCCAACTCAAACTAGTTCTAACAAGGCATCTATTCAAAGTATAATTATCAGTACATTTGTCACAATGTTTGTCCTCTCCACTTCTTTAATCTCCCTTTCTCTTCCCTTCCAGGGTTTCATTCCAAAATTCTCTACCTTCTTTACATTTCCATTTCCCATGTCTTTGCTGTCTCCCCATTTTAACCTATGAGTTCTCTTTCAGTATCCCTTTAAAAAGCTACTCCCAATTCCTACATATGAAAAACCAAAATCCACACAGTCACTAACAGAGACTTTAAGAATTGGCCAGGCACGGTGGCTCATGCCTGTAATCCCAGCACTTTGGGAGGCAGAGGTGGGAGGGATCACAAGGTCAAGAGACTGAGACCATCCTGGCCAATATGGGAAAACCCTGTCTCTACTGAAAATACAAAAAAAATTAGCAGGGTGTGGTGGCGTGCACCTATAGTCCCAGCTACTCGGGAGGCTGAGGCAGGAGAATCGCTTGAACCCAGGAGGCAGAGGTTGCAGAGAGCTGAGATCGCACCAATGCACTCCAGCCTGGTGACAGAGTGAGACTCTGTCCCAAAAAAAACAAAAAAGAATTAAGCAGAATATGGTCCAGGGGTGGTGGCTCACACCTATAATCTCAACATTTTGGGAGGCCCAGGCAGGCGGACCACTTGAGGTCGGAAGTTGGAGCCCAGCCTGGCCAACATGATGAAACCCTGTCTCTACTAAAAACACAAAAATTAGCTGGGTGTAGTGGTGCACACCTGTGGTCCCAGCTACTTGGGAGGCTGAGGCAGGAGAACTGCCTGAACCTGGGAGGGAGAGGTTGTAGTGAGCTAAGATTGTGCCACTGCACTCCAGCCTGGGTGACAGAGTGAGAGTCTGTCTCAAAAAAAAAAAAAAAAAAAAACCCAAAAAACAAAAAAACAGAAATTCTCCCTCCATGTTTGTATGCCTTAACATTTTATTCCACCAGGAGTAAAAAATCCAACCAGAGATGGATCATTATTCCTGACATTAATGAGACACGAATGGAAATAAGATAGAATTTAACAGTCGAAAATTGCCTTGGGTGACAAGAATAGTCTAAAAAAGTTATTGAAATTTTTGGAATGAGTTTGTTGGGTATTTAAACGACACATGCTAAACATCCCTTACCTTTTTTTTTTTTTTTTCTTGAGACAGAGTCTTGCTCTGTCATCCAGGCTGGAGTACAGCGGTGCGATCTTAGCTCACTGTCACCTCCGCCTCCCAGGTTCAAGCGATTCTCCTTGCCTCAGCCTCCCAAGTAGCTGGGATTACAGGCACATGCCACCACGCCCGGCTAATTTTTTGTATTTTTTAGTAGAGACAGGGTTCACTGTGTTAGCCAGGATGGTCTGGATCTCCTGACCTGGTGATCCGCCCACCTTGGTCTCCCAAAGTGCTGGGATTACAGGTGTAAGCCACCGCGCCCGGCCATCCCTTAACATTTTAACACAAATTCTGGTTCATAAGAAATCTCAAATAGGTAAATCTTTCATGTTTATTATGTCCTAAGTTTGAATGAGTAAAAACAGACTTTCATTATCTTACACAATTGAAAAGGTTAGTTTAATAAACAGTTTGCCAGATCTCCCTAGTTATCTAGGACTAAACAAGGAATCAGGAGACTTGAAATTCTTGTCTTAATTCTGCCACTAACTAGCTAGAACTTTGCGTTAAAGCATTTAAATCCTTAGCCCTCATTTTCTTAATCTGCAGAAAAATGGGGTGGGGAATAGATGAACTAGTTGATACCAAAGATTTCCTCCACTCCTCCAACCCATTCTATTTTTGTCTGAATTTCTACTATTTAATTACTGACTTCACTCTCAATTTTCCTCCTATTTATCAGTCTTTTCTCTCCAATCTTTTTTTTTTTTTTTTTTTTTGAGACGGAGTCTCGCTCTGTCGCCCAGGCTGAAGTGCAGTGGTGTGATCTCGGCTCACTGCAAGCTCCACCTCCCAGGTTCACGCCATTCTCCTGCCTCAGCTTCCCGGGTAGCTGGGACTACAATCCACCACATTATGACCTGCCCGAGATTCTATTTTAAAAAAAAAAAAAAAGACCAGGCGCAGTGGCTCACACCTGTAATGCCAGCACTTTGGGAGACTGAGGTGGGCAGATCACTTGAGGTCAGGAGTTTGAGACCAGCTGGCCAACATGGTGAAACCCCGTCTCTACTAAAAATACAAAAATTAGCCGGGTGTGGTGGCAGGCGCCTATAATCCCAGCTACTTGGGAGGGTGAGGCAGGAGAATCGCTTGAGCCTGGGAGGCAGAGGTTGCAGTAAGCTGAGATCACGCCACTGCACTACAGCCCAGGAGACAAAGCAAGACTCAGTCTCAAAAAAAAAAAAAAAAAAAAAAAAACAACCAAAAAAATTATATAGAGACTCTGTCGCCCAGGCTGGAGTGCAGTGGTGTGATCTCAGCTCACTGCAGACTCCACCCCCTGGGTTCAAGTGATTCTCCTGCCTGAGCCTCCAGAGTAGCTGCGATTACAGGCGCACCACCACACCCAGCTAATTTTTGTATTTTTAATAGAGACAGGATTTCACCATGTTGGCCAGGCTGGTCTCAAACTCCTGGCCTCAAGTGATCACCTGCCTCGGCCTCCCAAAGTGCTGGGATTGCAGGCATGAGCCACCACACCTGGCCCTCTCTCCAATCTTAATTCCGGAGTAAGGTATCTGCTGCCAGCTACTCTTTACTCTATTACTTAAGGGGAGGGAGCAGTTTAGGGAGCCAGCTTTCCCACCTTCACAGTCCAAAGATAGCCACAGTTATCTCTGCTCTGCCCTAGTTCAAATGAAGTCTCAGGAGTTTAGAAATTGTCTGAGGTGCTTTGACTTCTAATTTAATACTTTTAGGGTTTTTTTTTGGTTTTGTTTTTGGTTTCATTCTCTGTGTATTCATTTGTTTGAATAGTTAATATGGTCATGGTTATGAGACAGAATAAAATTCAACTTAGTGTACAACAAAATATGGATTCCAGGAAGCTTAGAGGGTGGCTACCAGTGAGACAATGAGCAGTATCCCCCGAGGGTGGGCAGCATGTCACACATCTAAAATTTGTGGAGTTTTTTGGTTTGTTTTTTTGAGACAGTCTCGCTGTGTCGCCCAGGCTGGAGTGCAGTGGCGCGATCTTGGCTCACTGCAAGCTCTGCCTCCCGGGTTCATGCCATTCTCTTGCCTCAGCCTCCCAAGTAGCTGGAACTACAGGCGCCCACCGCCACGCGCAGCTAATTTTTTGTATTTTTAGTAGAGACGAGGTTTCACCGTGTTAGCCAGGATGGTCTCAATCTCCTGACCTCGTGATCCACCCGCCTCAGCCTCCCAAAGTGCTAGGCTTACAGGCATGAGCCACCACACCTGGCCAAATTTGTTTTTCATTTAACAATCTTAAAAATCCACATCAATTCCACATTCTGCTTCATATAATACCAATTAGAATAGAAAAAGTGTTTAAAAATAAGTAAAACTAAAGCTTCAGAATAATGCTGCCATATTTATTATGTGGTTTTGCATTCCCAATCTCTCCCTCCCAATCCCCAACCCTGTGTGCATGTGTACATACACTCTGAGGGGACCTAAGGGTACAATACTCCAGTTTTGAAAAGTAGGAACGTAGATGGTATCATCTCCATCCTATTATAATGAGGAAACTGACATTCAGTCTCAGATCAATATATTAAAAATATTTTATAGGCTACTTATAATTATCTTTTGTGTTAACCTCTCAATAAAATTTAAGCAAAACTTTAAAAATCTGCAATTTAACTAATGTACAATAAACCATTAACAACGCATAACCATTGCAAGTTCTGTTTGACGGTATACTGTGTAAAAAGAGAAGGGGATTTTCAAAATATCAGCGATTCTAATCTTGCCACATTGGCTGGAACTAATAATGGTCAGGCAGTGTCAAGTTTAGTGCCCTGTTTTTGATCACAGCGAAAATGTTCACATGAATGGCCTCATATCCATAATATGCTAAAATGACATTCTGGTTTGACTATATCATTCCACAGATGGCTAAATTGGCAGAAATGGCTAAGCTGGTGTCTTTCATCGTATCACTGTTTGGTATGCATTGCCAGTTGAAGAAAATGAACTTCATTCTGTAAAGAACGTCCCGGGCTGTCTGGTTATTAGACCACTTCAGTTGGAATCCCAACTCAAACACTGAGTAGTTCTATCAACTTACCTACAGAGGAACAAACATATAAATTATATCCAACTTCTCAGAAACCATGCAAGCAAGAGAGTGGAGTGAAACATTTAAAGTGTTGAGAGAAACCAACCAACCTAGAATTCTGTACCTGGCAAAATCACCCTTCAAAAGTGAAGGAGAAATACTTTCTCAGATAAACCATAACTGGAGGAATTTGTTGCCAGTAGAAGTGCTTTGCAAGAAATATTAAAAGAAGTACATTAGAAATAAAGAAAATGATATAGTTAAGACACTCAAACTGGCATAAAGGAAGAGCATCAAAGAAGAAATCAGTGAAGGTATAACTTTTATTCTTCTTAATTGATCTAAAGATAATAGTTTGTTCAAAATAATAATGGCAACAATATATGTGATTAGGTAAGCTTATGTATAAATATATATATGCTTACATATAAGTGAATTACAGCAGTGGTTCAAGAGACAGGAGGGAAGAATTCACATTTTGTTATAAGGTACTCACATTACACCCATGAAGTGGTACACTATTATCTGAAAGTGGATTTCAATTAGTTGTAAATGTAAATTGCAAAGTCTTGGGTGACCACTAAAAAAAAGTAAGAGAAATACAACTGATACACTAAGAAAGGAGAGAAAATTGAATCATATAAAATGCTCAATTAAAAGGCAGAAACAGAGTAGAACACAAAATGGAATCAAAAAACAAGGGCAAGAAATAGCAAATGGTAATAAATATGGCAGATATTAATCCAATTATATTAATAATCACTGTGAACATCAACAGTCTAAACGCATCAATTGAAAGAAATTTTTTTGGCCGGGCGTGATGGCTCACCCCTGTAATCCCAGATTTTGGGAGGCCAAGGCAGGCAGATCACTTGAGGCCAGGAGTTTGAGACCAGCCTGGCCAACATGGTGAAACCCCGTCTCTACTGAAAATACAAAAATTAGCCAGATTTGATGGTGTGCACCTGTAATCCCAGCTACTTGGAAGACTTGAACCCGAGAAGCAGAGGATTCAGTGAGCTGAGATAGCACCACTGCACTCCAGCCTACACAACAGAGTGAGACTATGTCTCAAAAAAAAAAAAAAAAAAAAAATGGCCAGGCGCAGTGGCTCACGACTGTAATCCTAGCACTTTGGGAGGCCAAGGCAGGCGGATCATGAGGTCAGGAGATCGAGACCATCCTGGCTAACACGGTGACACCCCGTCTCTACTAAAAATACAAAAAAATTAGCTAGGCGTGGTGGTGGGTGCCTGTAGTTCCAGTTACTCGGGAGGCTGAGGCAGGAGAATGGCGTGAACCTGGGAGGCAGAGCTTGCAGTGAGCCGACATCGCGCCACTGCACTCCAGCCTGGGCGACAGAGTGAAAGACTCCGTCTCAAAAAAAAAAAAAGAAAGAAAGAAAAAATTTTTGTCAAAGTGGATCAAAAGAAAAGACCCAACTCTGTTGTCTACAAGATACCCACTTTAATATAGACACAAATAGATGAAAAGTAAACCAATAGAGAAAAATATGCCATCCTAACACTAATCAAAAGAAAGCAGGAGGAGCTAACTTAATTTCACAGTGGACTTTAAAGCAAGGAAAGTTATTAGGGATAAAGAAAGGTATTACATAATGATAAAGGGTCAAGTCTCCAAGATGACACATATCCTGAATGCATATGTGCCTAACAACAGAGCATCAGACTATGCGAGGCAAAAAAAAAAAAGACAGCAAAGAAAGAAATGAATCCACTATCATAGCTGGAGACTTGAATACCTCTCTATCAGAAATAGGCAGATTCAGCAGGCAAAAAATCAGTAAAGATATAGTTGAACTCAACAACACCATCAATCACCTGGATATAACTCACATCTATGCGCTAATTCATCCAAGAACAGAATACATATTCTTCTCAAGCTCACACTGAATATACTCCAAGACAGATCACATTCTGGACCATAAAACACACCATTAACAAATGTAAAAGAACAGAAACCATATATAATGTCTGCTCTCAGAGCATAATGTAACTAAACTAGAAATCAGTCACAAACATAACTGGAAAAAAATATCAAAATACATGAGATTACACAACAACCTCTTAAATAACACCTGGGTCAAAGAAGAAATCTCAAAAGAAATTTTAAAAATATTTTAAATAAAATGAAAATGAAAACACAATTTACCAAGTTTGTGGGATGCAACAAAAACAATGCTTAGAGGGACATTTATAGCATTGAATGACTGCATTAGAAAAGAGGACCTAAAATCAACAATCTAAGTTTCTACCTTAGAAATCTAGAACAAGAGCAAATTAAATCCTAAATAAGCAGAAGAAATAAGAAGAATCTGAGCAGAAATCACTGAAATCAAAGATGGGAAATCAAGGAGAAAAATCAAAACCAAAGCTGGTTCTTAAAAAAATAAAATTTAATTTAAAAAAATCAATAAAATTGATAAACTTCTAGGTAGCTTAACTAAGAAAAAAAAAGAGAACACAAATTACCAATATCAGAAATCAAAGAGGGGACATCACTACAGATCTTACAGACATTAAAAGGAAAATACTACTATAAGACTGGGCACAGCGGTGCACAATTGTAGTCCCAGCACTTTGAGAGGACAAGGTGGGCAGATCACTTGAGGTCGGGAGTTTGAGACCAGCCTGGCCAACACGGTGAAACCCCATCTCTACTAAAACAATATAAAAATTAGGCAGGTGTGGTGGCAGGCACCTGGAATCCCAGCTACTTGGGAGCCTGAGGCATGAGAATTGCTTGAATCCAGGAGGTGGAGGTTGCAGTGAGCCGAGATCGCACCACTGCACTCTAGCCTGGGCAACAGAGTGAGACACCATCTCCCAAAAAAAAAAAAAAAAAAAAAAAAAACTACTATAGGCCAGGTGTGGTGGCTCACAACTACAATCCTAGTGCTTTGAGAAGCCAAGCGGGAGGATTGCTTGAGGCCAGGAGTTCAACACCAGCCTGAGCAACATAGCAGGACCCCCTTTTCCACAAAAACATTTAAAAATTAGCTGAGTGTGACAGCATGTGCCTGTAGTCCTAGTTACTTGGGAAGCTAAGGTAGGAGGATCATTTGAGCCCAGTTCAAGGTTACAGTGAGCTATGATCCCACCACTGTACTCTAGCATGGGCAACAGAACAAAAATCCTGTCTCTTTAAAGAAAGAAAAAAAGGATACTATGAACAAACTCCATGCCTATAAATCTGATAACTCAGATGAGATGAACCAATTCCTTGTAAGACACAATTTGTCAAAACTCAAACAAGAACAGACAATCTGAATAGGGCTGTACCTACTAAAGAAACTCCATCAATAATTAATAATTTCAAAATAGAAAGCACAAGGCCCAGATGGGTTCATTGTGAATTCTATCAAACTGTAGCGAAGAAATTATACCAATTCTCTACGATCTCTTCTCGAAGATAGAAGCAGAGGGAATAATACGTCATAACTCATGAGCCAGCATAATCCTAATACCTAAACCAGAGAAAGACATTATAGGAAAAGAAAACTATAAACCATTCTCTCTCATGAACATAGACGCAAAAATCCTTAACAAAATACTAACAAATTGAACCCAACAATGTATAAAAATAATTATACACCATGACCAAGTGAGATTTATCTCAAGTATGCAAGGCTAGCTTAACATTTGAAAATCAATTAATACAATCCATCATCAAAAGGCTAAAAAAATTTTTTTAATTACATGATCATATCAATAGATGTAGAAAAAGCATTTGACAAAATCCAGTACTCATTCATAAATTCTCAGTAGGCTAGAAATAAAGGGGAACTTCCTCAACTTGATAAAAAATATCTACAAAAAAACCCCACAATTAACATAACACTTAATGGTTAGAAACTTGAAGCTTTCCCACTAAGATCAGGAACAAGATAAGGATGTCCACTCTGACCACTCTTTTTCAATATCATACTGGAAATAACAAGATAATAATAAGATAATAAAAGGAAATAAATAAAATAAAAACCCAACCACAATGATATTTTTACTCAAGTATCCATGATTACCAAAAATTAAATATGTTCCGCAACAAAAAAATGACAGGAAAAAAAGCAGCCATGGGTCCTGTTGACAAATAATCATCTAAGTTATCTACACAGATGTCACAACATGGGAGCTAATGCATTTCAGGCAATTCTCCAGTATCAAACACTCATACAGCCACAACAGCTAACATTGTTCTTTAGAGAAAGCACTTTTAACCCTACAGTGAGTGAATAAACATAAACAGTGCTTTTATTCAAAATTCTTTTAAAAGCTTTGTGATTGGAATTTCTTAATGACACTTGAAATAATACTGTTTCCACGGATTAAAAAATATACCACAGAGGCCAGGCACAGTGGCTCAACACCTGTAATCCTAGCACTTTGGGAGGCTGAGGTGGGTGGATCGCTTGAGCTCAGGAGTTCGAGACCAGCCTGAGAAACATGGTGGAACACTATCTGTACCAAAAGAAAAAAAAAAAAAAAAGTACCCAGGCCTGGTGGCACCCACCTGTGGTCTCAGCAACTTGGGAGGCTGAGGTGGGAGGATCACTGGAGCCTGGGAAATCGAAGCTGCAGTAAGCTGTGATCATACTACTGTACTCCAGCCTGGGTGACAGAGTGAGCCCCTGTCTCAAAAAAAAAAAAAAAAAAAAAAAAAAACACGCCAGGCATGGTGGCTCACGTCTGTAATCCCAGCCCTTTGGGAGGCCGAGGCAGGTGGATCACCTGAGGTCAGGAGATCGAAACCAGCCTGGCCAACATGGTGAAACCCCGTTTCTACTAAAAATACAAAATTAGCTGGGCATGGTGGTACTTGCCTGTAATGCCAGCTACTCGGGAGGCTGAGGCAGCAGAATCGCCTGAACCCGGGAAGTGGAGGATGCAGTGAGCTGAGATCGTGCCATTGCACTCCAGCCTGGGCAACAAGAGTGAAACTGTCTCAAAAAGAAAAAAAAAAACTACAGAATTCCTTATTTCTAATAACCATACTTCTAGAAACATGCTAAAGAAGGTTAAAAAAAAAAAAACCATCAGACTCATAAAGCTGGCAAAAATAGTGTGATAAAACCAGGGGTTGGTGAGGATGTGGAACAACAGGAACATTCTGGTAGGACATATATTCTTCATCACTTTGGAGAGCCATTTGAAAATCACATATCTTATGAACCAGCAATACCACTTCTAAGTGTCCAACTGGAGCACCAGGAGAAATGTAAAATAATGTTCGCTGGGGCATCCTAACTATCTAACTGTCCCCCAAAAGGGGAAAGGAAAAATCGGCTCATTCTGATAAAAAGAATGAACTGGATCTATGAACCAGTATAAATCATGTCAATCATATGATCAGTAAAATATGCAGGATTTTGTGTTTTTGTTTTGAGATGGAGTCTTGCTCTGTTGCCCAGCCTGGAGTGCACTGACACAATCTTGGCTTACTGTAACCTCTGCCTCCTGGGTTCAAGTGATTCTCCTGCTTCAGCCTCCTGAGTAGCTGGAATTACAGGTAGGTGCCACCATGCCCAGCTAATTTTTGTATTTTTAGTACAGATGGGGTTTCACCATGTTGGCCAGGCTGGTCTCGAACTCCTGACCTCAGGTGATCTGCCTACCTTGGCCTCCCAAAGTGCCGGTATTACAGGAATGAGCCACTGCACCCAGCCAGAAGTGCAGATTTTTGAAAAATATAAATATATATTGTTTATATAAAATTCAAAAGCACAGAAGATATTAAGTAAAATTTTATGGATACATATGTATGTATTAAATGGACTAAAACATGGTGGGAACACCACAAATTACCTGGAGGAAGATTTTCACTGTATACATTACACCTCTTTAAAGGAAATTATTTGGAGCAAAGTATAACAATTGGCTACTACTGGTGGTGAAAATGTAGATGTCTATCATGTTTTATACTTTGATTTAAAATGTTTCAACATAAATTTTGTTTTTAAAAAATATTTGAAATAAAAATGTAACATATGCTTATTGTACAGTAACTTTAAACATGGAAGCATAAAGAGAACACTCCCCCACATTATATTATTATAAGGCAGATGTTCTAAGTTAATGATATATTTAAATAAAATAACTAAATTGTGCATGCAACAATGAACCATAAAATGTACACACACATATGAGGAGAATATACCAAAAATTTTAACTGTAGTCATTTCTGGATAGTAGGATTAAGTCTTATTTTCTTTTTTATACATTTCTCTGTGTTGCATATTTCCATTAATATCATTAGTGAAAGAAAGAAAAAAGGAAACTACAAAATGCAAACTCAAAATCATCACTGGGTAAAAACTTATGCACCAATTCACCTGACAAGATTCTACTTTACTTCTGATTCTAAAAGTATCAGACTATCTTTAAAGATTGGCCTCTTTAAATATTAATATCCAAAACCATACAAGCCAAAAGAATTGTGCCAATAAACTATACAGCTTTAAACTTCTACTTTTGCATAACAAAAGATATCTGTTTTAGTCTCCTGTATTTCTAGCATTGTCACATCAGAGTAGATGGTCCCTTTATGCATTAAATGTTATCATATGGAAAAATCTCCATACCAAATCTCGATTTATATCATAAAAATAAAGCCATGTGTAAATAATAATTTGGCTGTAGGAAATGAAATAGGACAGCATGCAGTGTTTATGTAATATATTGTAAGGCAACTGAAAAATATAAACATTGCTGTGTAAGATCTAAATAAATGGACAGATATGCCATCTTAATAGATTAGAAGATGCAATATTATTAATGCCTATTCTCCCCCAAAATGAACTAGGTATTCAATGTAATTACAACCAATGTCCCAGTGGGCATTTTTTACAGAAACTGACAAGATTATTCTAAAATTTATACGGAAAAGCAAATGACCTAGAATAGCCAAAAGAACCTTGAAAAGGGTTGGGTGCAGTGGCTCACACCTGTAATCCCAGCAGTTTGGAAGGCCGAGGCAGGCATATCACCTGAGGTCAGGAGTTCGAGACCAGCCTGGCCAACATCGTGAAACCTCATCTCTACTAAAAATACAAAAATTAGCCGGGCATGGTGGCAGGCACCTGTAATCCCAGCAACTCGGGAGGCTGAGGTGGAAGAATCGCTTGAACCTGGAAGGCGGAGATTGCAGTGAGCTGAGATCGTGTCACTGCACTCTGGCCTAGGCAAGAGAGCAAGACTCTGTCTCAAAAAAAAAAAAAGAAAAAGAAGAGAAAGAAAAGAACCTTGAAAAGAGTAGGGGAGGAACGAATTTTACCTGATTTCAAGACTCACTATCCAGCTAAATAATCAAGACAATGTAGTACTGGCAAAAGGATAGAGAATCACATCGATGTAACAGAATGGAAAGTCCAGGAATAGACCCACACATAAAATGTCAAACAATTTTCATTAAGGATGTCAGAGGCCAGGCGCGGTGGCTCACGCCTGTAATCCCAGCACTTTGGGAGGCCGAGGCAGGCGGATCACGAGGTCAGGAGATCCAGACCATCCTGGTTAACACGGTGAAACCCCGTCTCTATTAAAAATACAAAAAATTAGCCAGGCGTGGTGGCAGGCACCTGTAGTCCCAGCTACTCTGGAGGCTGAGGCAGGAGAATGGCGTGAACCCGGGGGCGCAAAGCTTGCAGTGAGCTGAGATTGCGCCACTGCACTCTGGCCTGGGTGAAAGAGCGAGACTCTGTCTCAAAAAAAAAAAAAAAAAAAAAAAAAAAAAAAAAAAAAAAAAAAAAAGGGAATGTCAGAACTGAAGTAGGCAATGAGGAAGGTGTTTTTTAACAAATGACACTGGCACAACTAGATATAAATGGGGGAGAGGCCTCGATATCACTCATAAACAAAAATTAATTCAAAATGGATTGTAGACTGAAATGTAAAAGCTAAAATTATAAACTCCAAGGAGAAAATATGGAAATATACTTTCTGAACTTTGGTGCAGGCAAACATTTATTAGGGCACAGACAACACTAACCATAAAAGGAAAAATTGGTAATTTTGATGAAGCCCAATATAAAAACTTCTGCTCTTTGAAAAACACCATCAAAAAAATAGACGGCCAGGAGCAGTGGCTCACGCCTGTAATCCCAGCACTTTGGGAGGCCGAGGCAGGTGGATCACCAGGTCAGGAGACCGAGACCATCCTGGCTAACATGGTGAAACCCCACCTCTACTAAAAATACAAAAAGTTAGCCGGGTGTGGTGGCATGCGCCTGTAGTCCCAGCTACTCGGGAGGCTGGGGCAGGAGAATCCCTTGAACCCAGGAGGCAGAAGTTGCAGTGAGCCATGATCACGCCACTGTACTCCAGCCTGGGCAACAGAGCGAGGCTCTGTCTCAAAAATAAAATAAAAGACAAGCTAAGCTACAGACAAGAGAAAATATTTGCAAATATATCCAGTAAAGAACTTGTATCTATAGTAAATAATTGTTAAACTAAATTTAAAAAAGATATACAATCTTATTTTTTAAATGGGCAAAGACTTGCTGTCACTTCCCAAATGACTAAGAACATTAAGTTGCTCAACATCAATAATAATCAGAGAAAGGTGAATTAAAGCTACAATTATATCATTACATACCCATTAAAATGGCTACAATGAGAAAGACTGACAATACCAAGTCTTAGGATATACAGCAATTATAAGTGTCATATAATGCTGTTGGATATACAATGATACAACTTTGGAAAAATTTGCCCATTTTTAAAATTAAAGTTAAAAATATACCTACCCTATAACCCAACACGTCCTCATAGGTATTCATCCTCAAGAAATGAAAACCTGTCCACAAATGGAAACAGCCTAAATGTTTATCAAAGTGCCTAGAAAAACAAAATGTGGCATATGTGCATAATGGAATACTTCAGCAATAAAAAGGAACTAATCCAAGCAACAAGATGGAAGAATCTAAAAATTATTATTATTCTGCATGAAAACAAGCCAGACTTGGGTGGGTTAGGAGGGGAAGGGAACAAGACACTGTATGATTCCATTTATATAAAATTCTAGAAAATGCAAACTAATCCATAGTGACAGATTGCCATAAGACAGGGGTAGAGGGGGACAAATTACAAAGAGGTATGAGGAAACTTTGGGAGATGATGGAAATGTTCGGTTTTGATTATAGTGATGGTTTCATGGCTGTATGAAAACTTACCAAATTGTACACTTTAATATGTGCAGTTTATTATATAGAAATTATACCTCAGTAAGGCAATAAAGAAATTTTAAAGAAACAAGCAACCTAAAAGACTTTGTAGCAGAATTAGAAGTCACTTCTGATATATGCAATTTTCTGATTATGTATTGTTCTTCAATACAAAGTTTTTAAAAGGAAGAACATCTATCTAAACGGCCTAGCAATCCCACTCCTTTATCCAAGATAAATGAAACATCTGTCCATAAAAAGACTTGTGCAAAAATGTTCATAACCATTTTCTTCAGAATAGTCCCAAACTAGAAGCAGCCCAGTTGCCCACCAACAGGAAAATGGATAAGAAATCTGGTATATTAACATATTCTTTTTTTTTTTTTTGAGCCAGAGTCTCGCTCTGTCACCCAGGCTGGAGTGCAATGGCACAGTCTCGGCTCACTGCAACCTCTGCCTCCTGAGTTCGAGCGATTCTCCTGTGTCAGTTTCCAGAGTAGCTGGGATTACAGGCACCCGCCACCACGCCTAATTTTTGTATTTTTAGTAGAGACAGGGTTTCACCATGTTGGTCAGGCTGGTCTTGAACTGCTGACCTCAGGCAATCCACCACCCCCTTGGCCTCCCAAAGTGCTGGGATTACAGGCGTGAGCCACCACGCCTGGCCATATTAACATATTCATACAACTGAATATTACCACTAAAAAGGAACTACTGATATAAGCAACAACATGGATGAATCTAAAAATATGCCGACAGCCTGGCCAACACGGTAAAACCGCATCTCTACTACAAATACAAAAAAATAAAAATAAAAATAAGCTGGGCGCGGTGACGCACACCTGTAATCCCAGCTACTTGGGAGGCTGAGGTGGAAGAATTGCTTGAACCTGAGAGGCAGAGTTTGCAGTGAGCCAAGATTGGGCCGCTGCACTCCAGCTCGGGTGACAGAGTGAGACTCTGTCTCAGAAAAACAAAGCAAAACAAAAAACACACATGCTGAATGCAAGAAGCTGGAGACCAAAGCATGGTTATGATTTAATTAATACAAAGTTATAAAACAGGCAAAACTTACCTGTGCTCAAGCAACTATGACTGCAGTTGCTTTGGGGATACGCAAAGAAAGCAGAGAGAAGGAAAAGATAAAGAGCAGGGTAATGGAAAATGTTGTATACCTTGCTAGAGGTGTTCAGAAAAAAAATACTATGGACGTGAAAAAATTGTGAGCCTATAAAACACTACTCAATTACTAAGTTAAATACTTAATTTTTTATTTTTAATTAAGGGTCCTTTTAAATTCACCTTGAATAATTCCTAAAAGGATAATGCAAAATTCAAATTTAGGCTTCTGAAATAAGCCTGTAATTTCAACTGTGTTGAAGAATAAATTTTATTAAAGTCTCAATTTGCTAATGTTTTTTAAAAAACGTTTTATTACTGTATATGTTGAAAAATTATAGGTATATACATTTATGGGGTACAAAGTGATACTATGATTTCTGATATAATGTGGAATAATTTCACTTTGCTGAAATTATCTACTTTCTTCCACAAACATTACTTTCCAATTAGTATTAGAACCAGAATGTCTTGTCCCAAGTGCTTTATGATGACTTCATGTAAGAATACTATACACTGGCCAGGCGAGGTGGCTCAGGCCTGTAATCCCAGCACTTTGCGAGGCCAAAGCAGGCAGATTACCTGAGGTCAGGAGCTCAAGGCCAGCCTGGCCAACATGCTAAAACCCCATCTCTACCAAAAAATACAAAAATTAGCCGAGTGTGGTGGTGGGCGCCTGTAATTCCAGCTACTTGGGAGGCTGAGGCAGGAGAATCGCTTGAACCCAGAAGGCAGAGGTTGCAGTGAGCCTAGTGCAGTGAGACAGGAGTGAAACTCCATCTCAAAAAAAAAAAAAAAAAAAAAAGAATACTATACACCTATACACTATGAAGTGGAACTTAATATGAAAAGCTCATTATTAACAATATTTCTTTTTTTTTTTTTTGAGACGGAGTCTTGCTCTGTCACCCAGGCTGGAGTGCAATGGTGCGATCTCAGCTCCTGCAACCTCTCCCTCCCAGGTTCAAGTGATTCTCCTGCCTCAGCCTCCTGAGTAGCTGGGATTACAGGCACATGCCACCACATCCAGCTAATTTTTGTGTTTTTAGTAGAGACAGGGTTTTGCCACGTTGGCCAGGCTGGTCTAGAACTCCTGACCTCAGGTGATCCGCCCACCGTGGCCTTCCAAAGTGCTAGGATTACAGGCGTGAGCCACCGTGCCCTGGCCTAACAATACTTCAGTAAGACTGTATAGTGGTTTCCAAAATGGTTACCTCCATTTATACCCCAGGAGGTATGAGTGATGATTCACTGGGGTATAAGAACTCTTATTAGAAGTTCTATTTTTATTTAATCCTTATCTTAATACACACATGTATTTTATATATAATACATATTTATCCTTAACATACAGACACTGGTGTCTTCACCATGGCCACCTGTCACAGAATCACACATCATATAAAGTAACATGAGTATTCTGGTATTAAATAATTCTAGGTATTGTGAGGCTAGAGTGATAGTAGTTACTATCTTTGATATATTGATTCTTTTTCAATAATAAAGGATCTACCCTTTTATGAGCTTCTACAAGAGACTGGTATTCCAGAGAAGACATATTCTCAACAGTAAATGATTTCCTCAATAAAAACGTTTTATGTGCTGGCTGCGGTGGCTCATGCCTGTAACCACAGCACTTTGGGAGGCTGAGGTGGGCAGATCACCTGAGGTCAGGGGTTCGAGACCAGCCTGACCAACATAGAGTAACCCTGTCTCTACTAAAAATACAAAAAATTAGCCAGGTGTGTTGGCGCATGCCTGTAATCCCACCTGCTCGGGAGACTGAGGCAGAAGAATCGCTTGAACCCGGGAGACGAAGGTTGCGGTGAGCCAAGATCGCGCCATTGCACTCCAGCCTGGGCAACAAGAGCAAAACTCCGTCTCAAAAAAAAAAAAAAAAAAAAGTATAGAAAACTGTATTATATAATCCTTCATGAAGCAGCTGCTTTGACTTCAATGAAACAAAGTTGGAGGAGAGGGTAAGGTTTAAGTCCAAGGGCAAGGCAGAACAAAAGAGAAACTGAAGGAAGAACAGAGCCAAGTGTTAAAGGATGTTGTTACTGATGCTGTTAAGGAGTGATCATGGTATTTTGTACCAAACAGGTTTGTCTCATGGCAAATCATTAAAAAAATTGTGCAATTTAAAGATGAAGTAAGCATTTATCTTTTATAAAAAGAGTAGAGTTCCAAATTTGCTGAATTTCTGTGACAAGTGGCTGTGCTGTGGCAGTATGCTACCTAGACACAGTTTTTAAAAACAAAAACACGGTTAATGCATCTGTACCTTAAAGGTAAATGAGACGTTTTAACACTTGGTAAGAAAATAGCTGTATTCTAAAAAAAAAAAAAATGTATGTCATCTTAAAATACTCATATCTGCACACTCTAAGAACAGAGAAGCCATTTGTAACTTTTAAATGCCTTCCAAACACAGTTTTGGTGGATTTTGAATCCATTTATTAAAAATTTATAAATACAAATCCTCACACTGATTTGCAAGAATAGCTGATTGACAAATAGGGAGAGCAAACTTTGTACTAGCCCAATCTGCACAATTGATGGATACAAACTTAACAGTATCTCCTAATAGAAAGTACAGCCAAAGAGGCACTTTTTCTTTTTGGATATATGTTCCTACATGAGCTGCCTTGTCAGCTAAGAGAAGCATTAAAAACCAGTAACATAATAAACAGATTCAAGAGCCAGATTTGGAAATTTCTGTGTTAACGAGTACTATAACCAAGATTTTTCAAATATAATGTATCATATTCACTGCTGCTGCCTTAAACTGTATATGTTTATTCTAAAAACTTAGGGTAAAAAACATTTTGAACCATTACTGTTTATTAAGTACACTATTCACAGATAAGTAGGATCACTGATTTCCTTTACCAGTTTCCAATGTCATTTGTTACAATATGAAATAAACCAAATGAGCCAAGAAAGAATTATTCTTTATAAAGTAAACATTATTGGAAAATTAAAACAAATTATATTTGGGAAACATGCAAAATTTGGGATATATAAAGAATATATTTTCAAGT
This sequence comes from Hylobates moloch, assembly GCF_009828535.3. Taxonomy (NCBI): domain Eukaryota; kingdom Metazoa; phylum Chordata; class Mammalia; order Primates; family Hylobatidae; genus Hylobates; species Hylobates moloch. The sequence continues at coordinate 38,535,269 of NW_026652276.1, read as the reverse complement.
CATATTATTGGTTGTTTTGCTGTATTTATTTATTTTGAGACAGGGTCTCACTCTGTCACTGCAGCCTTGACCTCCCAGGCTCAGGTGATCCTCCCAATCTCAGCCTCCCGAGTTAACTGGAACTACAGGCACACACCATCATACCTGCCTAATTTTTGTATATTTTGTAGAGACAGGGTTTTGCCATGTTCAGGCTGGTCCCAAACTGGGCTCAAGCTATCCACCTGCCTCAGCCTCCCAAAATACTAGGTTTATAGGCATGAGCCACCGCACCTGGCCTGCTCTACTGATTTAGCTAATACTTTTCTTCACTTATCAAACTCAGTAAAATCCTTCTAAAAGTAATTTCCAAAAAAGCATCCAAGTTTTTTACTTGCTTTGTTTTGTTTTGAGACAGAGTTTTGCTCTTGTTGCCTAGGCTGGAGTGCAATGGCGCAATCTCGGCTCACCGCAACCTCTACCTCCCAGATTCAAGCAATTCTCCTGCCTCAGCCTCCCAAGTAGCTGAGATTACAGGCATGCGCTACCACACCCGACTAATTTTTTGTATTTTTAGTAGAGATGGGGTTTCTCTATGTTGGTCAGGCTGGTCTAGAACTCCCCACCTCAGGCAATCCACCCACCTCGGCCTCCCAAAGTGCTGGGATTACAGGCATAAGGCACCGCACACAGCCAAAGTTTTAAATACCATTGCAAAATTGACTTAAGATTCTACAATAATACTGGGCCTACTGAATATGTTTACAGTCCAATTTTTGCTAGCTATCACCATTCTTCATCACAGGGCTTAAATTTTAATAGTGTAACATAATGGTAAGTCCTTGGCTTCCTGATCTTGTTTTTCTTCTCATCTAAAGGGATGACTTGTTCCTCCTTTTCTAAACCTTATCTGTTCACCCATTTTCAACTCATAGACCCTTCTGCTTCTTTGTGGTCCCTGCTTCTTCAGTGTCATCTTCTACTGATTCCTCATATTTTATACCTAAACTGGCATCCTCTCTATTGTGGAGAACAGAATACCTATCTTAGATTTCTCTATTATGCGTAGCTCTGCTTAGAGCAGAAAAACAGTATGCATTTTATTAAGAGCAAATACATATATACTTTTCAAAAAGCCAATTTATAAGACATAAGTGATATAGTTTAAGACATCTGCCTTAAAGCATGAAAAATACCTTAATAGCAAGAAGAGCATATGAAAAAGCTTTAGAGATCATATAATCTGGGGTTTTAAAAACTATTTCACAACAAAACTCAACCAGATGAAATTTTACACAGCCTCTCAAATATATAAAGCTGGCAAAAGCATTGCTATTTTACGTTCAAATACATTGTTATTTTATTGTAAACTCAAATAAAGAGATAAATTAAGGGTTAGAGATGTTAAACAATCCATTTATTTTTGTATGCTTTGATTTCACCCAGGTAAGCAGTTGCAGCTCTTAACAGTCCCATCTACAGTCTTCAGGATACTCTTCAAATACACTGATCCAAATGTTTTAAACAATAAAAGGAAAAGCTTTATTCTTAGGAATGTCTGGCCCATCGCACCCCCACAATTAACCACGTATAACCATGTAGCACTATGGTCTTCAATGTGTTAAAAAAAATTTAGGTCGGGCGTGATGGCTCACACCTGTAATCCCAGCACTTTGGGAAGCCGAGGTAGGTAGATCACCTGAGGTCAGGAGTTCAAGATCAGCCGGGCCAACATGATGAAACCCTGTCTCTACTAAAAATACAAAAATGAGCTGGGCACGGTGGTGTATGCCTGTAATCCCAGCTACTCGGGAGGCTGAGGCAGGAGAATTGCTTGAGCCTGGGAGGCAGAGGTTGCAGTGAGCTGAGATTGTGCCATTGCACTCCAGCCTGGGCAACACAGTAAAACTCCATCTCAAAAAAAAAAAAAATTATATGCACACATGCATACATATAAATATACACATGCGTATATATGAATGAGTATGAGTGCCAGAACCATTCAACGGGGAAAGGACAGTCCTTTCAACAAATGACTGGGAAAACTGAATATGCAAAAGAATAAATTTGGACCCTTACCTAACACATTTGCAAAAATTAACCCCAAATGGATCAAAGACCTAAACATAAGAGCTGAAACTATAAAACTCCTAAAAGAAAACAGGGAAAACCTTCATGACATTGGATTTGGCTACAATTTCTTGGACATGACACCAAAAGCACAGACAGAAGAAAAAATAAATTGGACTTCTTCAAAATTTAAAACTTCTGTGTTTGGGGAGTGGGGGGCTGGGGGAGGGATAGCGTTAGGAGAAATATCTAATGTAAATGACGAGTTAATGGGTGCAGCAAACCAACGTGGCACACGTATACCTATGTAACAAACCTGCACGTTGTGCACATGTACATCAGAACTTGAAGTATAAAAAAAAATTTGTGCAAAAGGATACTATCAAGACAGTGAAAAGACAACCCATAAAATGGGAGAAAATGTTTGCAAATCATATATTTGATAAGGTGTTAATATCCAGAGTGTACAAAGAACTCCTACAACTCACCAAAAAACAACCTACTTTAAAAATGAGTCAAAGACTTGGATAGACATTTCTCCGCAGATATACAAGTGGACATAAGCATATGAAAAGATGCTCAACATCACTAATCATTAGGAAAATTCAAATCAAAACCACAATGAAATACCACCCCAAGCCCATTAGAAGAGCTATTATCAAAAACATAAAAAGAAAAAAACACTAGAAAAGAAGTGTTGGCAAGATACGGAGAAACTGGAACCTTTGTGCATTGCTAGCGGGAATGTAAAATGGTGCAGCTGCTGTGGAATGCAATATGGCACTTCCTCAAAAATTAAATATAGAATTAGCATACAATCTAGCAATCCCATTTCTGGGTATACAGAAATACTGAAAAAAGAACCGAAACCAGGGATTCAGACAGTTGTATACCAACACTCAAGGCAGCATTACAGTACCCCAAAGGTGGAAACAACCCAAATACCCATAAATGTGGTATATACATACAATGGAATATTAATCAGTCTGAAAAAGGAATGGAATTATGATACATCCTACACGGATGACCTTGAAGACAGTATGCTAAGTAACATAAGCCAGACACAAGAATCAATATTGTATGAGTCAAAAGTAGAAAAGTTACTAGTCGGGTAGGATAGAGGGAGGGAAGTGAATAGTTACTGTTTTGTTTTTGAACAGGGTCTCACTCTGTCACCCAGTGTGCATGATCATAGCACGCTGTGGCTTCTAGAATTACTGTTTAACGGGAAGAATTTCAGTTTGGGATGATAAAAAAGTTCTGGAGATGGTGGTGATGATGGCACAACAATGTACTTAAGCCACTGAACTGTACACTTAAAAATAGTTAAAATGGTAAATTGTATGTTATGCATACTTTACCACATTTCTTTCAAAGAGTATATGCGTGTGTTGCTTTAGTGGCAGTGTAAAAACATGGTTAAGAATACAAGCTTAAGAATTAGGCTGCCCGGTTTCAAATCCAGCTCTGCCACTATAGCTCTGCATTCTTTGGGCAACTTATTGTCTGTGCCTATTTTCTCAAATAATAGACTCTATTTTATAGGGTTATGGTGAGAATTAAATAAATTATCACATATAAAGTGTTTAAAACAGTGTATGTCATATAGTGGCCACTTTCTATTATTACAAGTTTAAGATACATTTTTATTGAGATTTAAGTCAAACATCTGCAGAATCTTTGAAATTCTCAAGTTCAGTGAAACAGTAAGAAGCAGTGATCTAATCCAAACTTCTCATTTTATAGGTAAAGGAACTAAGAGTCCAAGATAAGTTATCTGCCTGAAGTCACATCTTGTTTCACTAATATTAATTTTCCTAAAATTAAGTGTTTGGGATTAACAATACTACTGTTGACATTCAACTACTTCCAAACCAAGGCAACCAAAGCCATGAGATTCTATAATGTGTATCCAAGAATCTGTGAATAGTGTGACAGTTATCCACGATGCCAATCTAATAAGTATTTATGGGGTGAGAACCAAAAGGCAGCAAAACCAAAAGACATAATTATCCTCAAAGACAATGGTTAAAAACACCTCTTTGGAAAATAGTGTTAAATATTTGTGAAAACACACTCAATAGTGCCCACTACTCCACTCCTTTCACCCAGTTACATACTCTATAATCTTAGTGAGACCTCTGAGTCTGAAAAATAAGCTGCTGCTTCTACCAAATAAAGCTAATGTTTATCACAAGGCAACATCTACAAATAATTCTTTATTAAATTCAAACAGGAGACAGCAATCTAAATTATACAAAATTATTAATCCAAAAAATCATGAATTAAGCTTTTTGTACTTACTTGAGTAGGCCTGTATCTGGTTTCTGGGAAATTCACCACACAAAAAGCAAAATAACGGAGACAATCTTTGAAGGTCAGACTCAACAAGAGTTAAAAGCTATTGAGCGTCCCTATTTTGCCCCTCCCCCAAAGGTCCTCCCCCTCAATTCGGCTCTCAAAGGATAGCACCACCATGTGAAATGTCTTCCTCCCCATCTGAATCTGCTGAAATCCTACTCATCCTTAAAGGTTTCACTTAAATGCCGACGCTTCCATGCATTCCTCCCTCAATTTAGAATTAATCTCTCTTCTTCGCTCTCCTATTCTACACCTCAACATTTTATTATATAATGCACTGTATTACAATTACCTACATTCACTAGCCCCCCGCACCGCACCCCTAAAAAAACCACCCCGAAGAGGAAAGGAATTTAAGGTGCTGTTAAACACCTCTATGCCAGGCAAGGTGCGAGGCATTTTGCATACATTATATCATTTAATCTACATGAAAAACATCTGGGTAGGTAAACAGGTGGTGTTATTCCCATTTTACTGATAGGGAACGTACTGCAGAGTTCAATAGCTTATCCAACATCACGTTGCAAGCCAATTCCAGGGCGTACGGTTTCCCCCACTCCGAAGAGCTCTTTCCACCACGCCATGCTTGTTCACCTGGTGTCCCCCAGCCTAAATGACGGAGTAGGTATTCCATAAATGTTTCCTGAATTTAATATCCCCATGAACTGACTCTTTAATAATCCGATCACGCCTCATCCCTAACCCGTTACCTTTACTGTTCCTTAACGGTGGACTTTACCTACGTAAGCAGCTCTCCACATTTCCCTGAGAAATGCTGCAGACAACATCAACCCTTATTGGAAGACTGAGTGAAGAACTTTTCCATTCTCCCGGATTTCCCCAACGGATCTTCCCAAAGAATTTAATAAATGCACACACGCAAGACACATGTAACACTTACACCCTCCCCCAAGGCTCTTATTTCATATTAAACCATGTCTTCGAGCTTATAAGCAATAAGGTTTGTGCGGTTTCCAGCTCACACAGTGAGGACACCCTAAGTCACTGCCTTAAGAAAACCTTATCTTTCAACCTGTCTTAACACGAAGGCATCCTAATACTATCACATTGCCCCCTCCCTCCGTCCACCTCCCCCCGCCATGAATTGCAGTTTGGATTTCCGGCGGGAATGTATAATACACACCGCAAGAGGAGACGGGGTTAAAAAGCAATGAAGCAATTACTTAGCCTGTTTAATTAGAAAGAAGACACAGAAGGCGCCCCGCCTTTCAAAATCTCTGCACTGAACTCATCTATGAAAGATGGGGGCATCGAAGCCCAAGCAACCCGACATCCAAGTAGCTGGTTTCTGCAGCTGGGCGGGGGAGAGTCCTTTCCTCCCTGCGGTCCGGGGCCACCAGCCCCGGGTGCTGGGTCGGAGAAGCCTAACCGCACCCTTCCCAGGCAGCCCCTTATCTCATTGTCTCCCTCCGTCGCGGTCCCCAGGGGAGCAGGGTGCAGTCCAGGCCCCACCGACCTCCATCCACCAGCCGGGAGCGGTCCAGCCAGCCCCGGCCCGAGCCCCAACCTGGCAACGACCCCGCCCCAGGCTGCCGCCGACCGTACCGCACCCGGATGGCGGGGCCGGGCGCCGGGAAAATGGAGGCGGGAGCGGCAGGAGTGCCTCACGGCCCCGCGCCCAGCCGGCTCCCTCCCCTGGCCCCGAGGGCGAGGCTAACCACTCACCGTGGCAGCCGGTCGGCCTTCCCGCGGCCCCCGTTACCGTCGCGGCAAGGAAACCGCCGCTCGCGCTCCTCCAGCCGCTGCCTCCGCCTCCTCCCCAGGCGCGGTGCTCCGTCGCCAGAGACGCAGCGAGTGCCAGCAGCTCCCGCGCCGCGCGCTCGGTGACTGACTGACTGACTGACTGGCGGGCGGCGGCGGGAGCGGCGGCGAGGGCGGGGCGGCCGCAGCACCCCGCGGCGGCGGAGCCGAGTGTGGTCGCGTCCAGCCGAGACGCAGAAGGCGGGGTTGAGGGCCGGACTGCCGACTGTAGGGCCGACTCGCGCGGGACCGCGCGCTGCCCCCGCCCGCCGCCAACCACTCACTTCCGGCGCAGGCCGCCGCGCCCGCCGCCCTTCCCTACCCCGCGCCCCCAGCCCGCCCTCCGTCCTCCCCTCTGGCGCTCGGCCGCACCCAGCCGCGGCTCCGCTCGTGCCTCGCCTTTCCTCCGCACGTCCCTGTGAGCCGCCTCCAGGAACGAGTGAATCAGAGAATGAATGAGTAGGGAGGAAAATCCCAGTGCGGCCCCACCCCCTGCTCGCCTTTCCTAGGAAGCGGGCCCAGCAGCCTCTGTCCTAGCGCCCTGGGAGGCACAGCAGCCTCCAGCAGGTCTGTCAGGGAGCTGTACGCATCCACCTTTATACGCTGTCCGTGTGTGTATTCAGAGACTCCAGAAACGCGTCCGGGGTTGGCTCGGTCACTTACAGGACCATTCTCCTTGAGATCTGTGAGGCCCTTCTTTAGGAAATCCCATTGGCCAAAAAGTCTCTGCAGTTTCATGCAATGTATTGGGAAACTTTTAGAAACGGGACATTTCGATGACCTTTACTTTTTAAACTTCGAAATCTGTTAATCCTGCCTCCTTAATTTCTGTCCCCCCACCCCATCGGAATTGTGTAGTAGTAAGGTGTCGGCATTTTTCCTTATCGCTAAGCTCAGCTGCTGCCTCTTTAGATGCAGGCTTGACTTTGGCAGACTTTTAGATTTTAAGTTATGTCCTTATTTTGACCTTCACCTAAAGTTGATCAAAGAAAGGAACAAATGGAACTAAGTTATGTTTGCTTGGCTACATGCAAAGCAAGTTTGTTGACAGCATTAAAACAATTGAGAAATTGGGAGTGTGACCTGAAATTGGTTGCAATGAACATTGCTTTTTCATGTCTTCCCATCTGCTTGCTAAGAATTTGTTATCTTAAATTTTCACAAAGCGTTGACTGTACATTCCTGAAATCCTAGCTCCCTCTCTAAGAATGAGAGTGTTCATTTCTCTGTCCCGGGGCCAAATCCTGGTTTGGTTAATTACATTCTTACTTCCTGATATTCTTGAGGACTTTCAAGTGGTTTCAGTCTTTTTTGTACAATCTGTTCCAAACTGGTACACAATCTATTTCAAACTGGTATTTAGAACCATACAATACAGATACTGGCTGCCTTTCACACTTTAGATATCTGTACTTTTGAAACATAACTGCACTTTTGTATTTTAAGTTCAGTAGGTATGTCAATATTCTTGTATAGAATAATACTATCTCTTGACTGGATTAAGAAAATGTGGCACATATACACCGTGGAATACTATGCAGCCATAAAAAAGGTTGAGTTAATGTCCTTTGTAGGGACATGGATGAAGCTGGAAACCATCATTCCCAGCAAACTATTGCAAGGACAGAAAACCAAACACTGCATGATCTCACTCATAGGTGGGAACTGAACAATGAGAACACTTGGACACAAGGCAGGGAACATCACACACTGGGGCCTGTCAGGGGGATGGTGAGGGGGGAGGGATAGCATTAGGAGATATACCTAATATAAATGGGTGCAGCACACCAACATGGCACATGTATACATATGTAACAAAGCTGCACGTTGTGCACATGTACCCTAGAACTTACAGTATAATAAAAAATAATAACAATAAAAAAGAGTAATACTATCTCTTATAAATGAAGATGATCCTGCTGACCAACTTCTTTTAGACTTCTCTTCCTTTCTTGTGGAAATCATTATTTGCCACCTAATTATTTCAAGAAGTTATCCTCCAAAAGTGAATATAATACAACACTTTATTCATCCTTATATCTTCCACAATATCTAGCATAGTATCTTGCACTATAAGTATTTATAAATTAAATGCTTTAAAATTTTTCGTAAGTGATAATTTTATACAAATGTATCTAGTCTTTCACCTCATTTCCCTTGAGACCAAGTTTGTTGACATTAGACACAGCTGGGTGCCAAACTTAATGAATCCTATTGTCATTAAATGTACTAGGCTGTGTGATACCTTACAAGGAAGATGATTCATTTAAACTTCCTTAAAAAAATAGACCATTGAAGCGAGGAGTGGTGGCTCACGCTTGTAATCCCAGCACTTTGGGAGGCTGAGGTGGGCAGATCACCTGAGGTCAGGAGTTTGAGATAGCCTGGCCAACATGGTGAAATCCCATCTCTACTAAAAATACAAAAATTAGCCAAGCATGGTGGCGGGTGCCTGTAATCCCAGCTACTCAGGAGGCTGAGGCAGGAGAATCACTTGAACCTGGGAGCGGAGCTTGCAGTGAGCCAAGATCGTGCCGTTGCACTCCAACCTGGGTGACAAGGGTGAGACTCCATCTCAGAAAAAAAAAAAAAAAATAGACCATTGAGTGCCTTTTACATAGGTCTTAGCCAACTCTCCTCCAAGTGCTTAGCCTAAGATCAAGGCTAATTAAAAGAGAAAAAAGGTCACTTTCAGTCATTGAGAAAAGAGTGTTCTCATCAGTTTCTTTAAACCGTTAAATCATTCGTTCATTCAATCGGAGTTTATTAAGCTCCAATTAAGGCCCAGGAATACAAAGACAAGAAGGATGTGACATGATGCTTCCTGCCCACAAAAAGCATACAGTCTAGTGGGTAAAGCAGGTAAGGAAGTCATTGTTAGACTGAAAGTCCATTCCCAGATCAGGAAAGCCTTCCTGATGGGGAGATTCTTGAACTGAATGTTAAATGATAGGGAGGAGCTAACCAGAAGAAGGAGAGAACAAGCATTCCAAACAAAGAAAACAATATCTATGCAGGTGTGTGGAAGCACCAAGCATCACCATGCTTTAGAGGCATCATAAGTGTATTAGTCCATTTTCATGCTGCTGATAAACACATACCTGAGACTGAGAAGAAAAAGAGGTTTAATGGACTTACAGTTCCACGTGGCTGGGGAGGACTCACAATCATGGTGGAAGGTGATGAGGAGCAAGTCACATCTTAACATAGATGGCGGCAGGCAAAAAGAGAGCTTGTGCAGGGAAACTCCCATTTTTCAAACCATCAGATCTCATGAGACTTATTCACTATTACGAGAACAGCATAGGAAAGACCCACCCCCATGATTCAACTATCTCCCCCTGGGTCCCTCCTACAACAGGTGGAAATTATGGGAGCTATGAGATTTGGGTGGGGACACAGAGACAAACCGTATTAGTAAGTAATTCCATTTTGTCAGAACAGGCATAGAGAAGAGTCAAAGAGGTTGGAGGAAAGGGTAGGAAGGGCTTCATTCATGAAGGGGCTCATGTTAAACTAAGGAATTTGAATTTGATACTCTGGGAAATGTAGTAAATAATAAAATATTTGAAGTATTTTAGCTCCAGAACAACTGAGTTTGTGTTTTGGAGACCAAGAAGACCAGACTGGAGCAGGAGAAAATTAGGAGGTGATGTCAACAACCTGAATCCTAATGAGATGTGTGCTGCAGGTCTCAATAAAAGCAAGAGGTCATAAAATGGGGAGGAGGGACTAGATGGGAGATATATTAAAGAGGTAGAATCTACAGAATATATAACTGGATATCAGGGAGTGAATGCAACGGAGACATTTAGAATGACCCTCAGGATTCTGGTTTAGAAGAGTGACTGAATGGTGGTGACCTCTGAAATAAAGAGCATGGGAAAAGAGCAGGTTTCAGGGAACTGGCTGAATACCTGTATGAGAAAGAATAGTACCATAAATCCAGGCACCTTAGTCCATCATTTCCCCAAGTGTGTTCTTTGGAACTCTAGTCCCACAGGATTTTAGTAGGTGTGATTCCCCCTCAAAATTTTAAGTTCCTTTAATCAAATGAGAATGCCAAACTGTTCAATGGGTTTCTAAACTAGAGAGGTTTCTGGTGGTTTTAATATTTTAATGTGCACTGGGAATTTCTGAGGTAGATATTTTATACAAGCGCTTTCCAAATGTATTCAATCATGAAACCCTTTTTCCAATGGAACATCTTATAAGACATGTGTTCCACAGCACACACTTTGGGAAATGCTGACCTAAACCAGATTTTTGGTTTATAGTAAAGGAAGCTGTAGCTTAAGGCATGAAGTGACTTGTCTAAAGTGAAACAGCTATTACTAGAAGATACTGGACTAAGGTCTGTATCTTCTGACCCCAGTCACATTCTCTTTCCAGTACATATTGCTTTACGAGTTACAAACTCAATTCCAGCACTTTCTACCAATCATAGGGAGAGGAATAAAAAATTATGGAATATATCGTTTTAAATGATGTTTCCAATCAGTCATTTTTAAAGATATGCTAATTTTTAATGGTTAATATTTTACATAAGATAAAAAGATTTGTACATTGGAGAAGTGGGACCGATTATCACCTTCATATGATCTTTCTGATAATTGAACAGGAGACTTATAAAATTAAATTGCCTAACTAAATAGAATATTCATCTAGTCGTCCTATCCCTGAAGTAGCTTTAAATAAAATAAGCTTTCAGGAATTGATAGAAACATTAAAACTCTCCCCAAAAATATTAGTGTTTTTTTTGTTTTGTTTTGCTTTTTTGAGACGGAGTCTCGCTTTGTCGCTCAGGCTGGAGTGCAGTGGTGCGATCTCGGCTCACTGCAAGCTCCGCCTCCCGGGTTCACGCCATTCTTCTGTCTCAGCCTCCCAAGTAGCTGGGACTACAGGCATGCGCCACCATGCCCGGCTAATTTTTTGTGGTATTTTCAGTAGAGACGGTGTTTCACCGTGTTAGCCAGGATGGTCTTGATCTCCTGACCTCGTGATCCACCCATCTTGGCCTCCCAAAGTGCTGGGATTACAGGCGTGAGCCACCGCACCTGGCCAAATTTTAGTGTTGATTTTATTCCACCTGCACATGGAAGGAAATATCTGGTACTATGAAAATCCACACCAGATTTTGACTTCCTCTCTGGCACAATTCCCCTGATTCTGAAAACTCTAATAGCTAATGGGTGAGAGAGTTTTCTTATCCTAAATTCATATTCTTAATTCTCAAAGGAGGAATTTTAGTACTTCCTATTCTTAGAAAAATGAGACAATTTTTTTTTTTTTTCAGGAGACCTCTTAGGACTCTGGGACAAATTTTAAGAGTAGCTAGCTTCTATACACATTACCTTTGAAACAAGTTATCAGCATTTTAATTTATGTTTCATACTTTATAAAGTATTTGTTTCATTTCTGAATGCTATATTCATTTTTAGTAGGCAGATCAAGACCATCATATGTGGTGTAAATATGTTGAGTGAATGAGTAATTAATTACTTTATTTTTTATTTTTTATTTTTTTGGAGACAGCGTCTCACTCTGTTGCGCAGGTTGGAGTGCAGTGGCACAATCTCAGCTCACTGCCACCTCTGCCTCCCAGGTTCAAGCGATTTTCCTGCCTCAGCCTCCCAAGTAGCTGGGACGGCAGGCGTGCACTACCATGCCCAGCTAGTTTTTTTATTTTTAGTAGAGATGGGTTTTCACCATGTTGGCCAGGCTGGTTTTGACTCCTGACCTCAGATGATCCACCCGCCTCGGCCTCCCAAAGTGCTGGGATTACGGGTGTGAGTCACTGCGCCCAGCCAGTAATTAATTACTTTAAAACTTCAGTAGCTATAAGTCATGGAGAAAACACAATTATTATTATTATTTATTTTATTTATTTGTTTTAATTTTTTATTTTTTTGAGACGGAGGCTCACTCTGTCACCCAGGCTGGTGTGCAGTGGTGGTATCTAGGCTCACTGCAAGCTCCGCCTCCCAGGTTCACGCCATTCTCCTACCTCAGCCTCCGGAGTAGCTGGGATTACAGGCACATGCCACCACGCCCAGCTAATTTTTTGTATTTTTAGTAGAGATGGGGTTTCACCATGTTAGCCAGGATGGTCTTGATCTCCTGACATCGTGATCTGCCCGCCAAGGCCTCCCAAAGTGCTGAGATTACAGGCGTGAGCCACTGCGCCCATTATTATTTTTGAGACAGAGTCTTGCTCTGTCACCAGGCTGGAATGCAGTGGCATGATCTCAGCTCACTGCAACCTCTGCCTCCTGGGTTCAAGTGATTCTTCTGCCTCAGCCTCCCAAGTAGCTGGGACTACAGGCAGGCACCACCACACTCAGCCAATTTTTTGTATTTTTAGTAGAGACGGGGTTTCACTATGTTGGACGGGATGATCTCAATCTCTTGACCTCATGATCTGCCCGCCTCAGCCTCCCAAAGTGTTGGGATTACAGGTGTGAGCCACCATGCCCAGTGCAAAAACACTATTATTAATCCATTTATCAAATCAATTGCATTTATTTATTTAATGTTCACTGTGTCTCCAGCTGTGCCTAGAATCACTAGAGAAATACATGAAATAGTCTCTGATTTTTAAAAATGATTCCACCCATTGTTCACAAGTATGGGAAGAAATAGGCACTCTCACACCTGCAAGTGGGAATAGAAATCATTGCAACCTTTTTCTATAGGGCAGTTTGGCAACATATTCAAAGGAATAAGAACAAAACATTAGCTAGGATATTGTGGGATGATGGCAAATATTTGGAAAGCCCCTAAATGTCTAGCCATGGGAGGTTGTTTAAGAAAATGAAGGCTGTGGCTGGGTGCAGTGGCTCATGCATATAATCCCAGCATTTTGGAAGGCCAAGGCCGGCGGATCACCAGGTCAGGAGATTGAGGCCATCCTGACCAACATGGTGAAAATCATCTCTACTAAAAATACAAAAAAATTAGCCAGGCATGGTGGTGCATGCCTGTAGTCCCAGCTACCCAGGAGGCTGAGGCAGGGGAATGGTTTGAACCAGGGAGGAAGAGGTTGCAGTGAGCTAAGATCGTGCAACTGCACTCCAGCTTGGTGACAGAGCAAGACTCTGTCTCAAAAAAAAAAAAAAGAGACAGAAAATGAAGGCTGAGCATGGTGGCTCACACCTGTAATCCCAGCACTTTGGGAAGCCAAGGTGGGCAGATCACCTGAGGTCAGGAGTTCAGGATCAGACTGGCCAACATGGTGAAACCCCATCTCTACTAAAAATACAAAAATTAGCTAGGTGTGGTGGTGTGCACCTGTAATCCCAGCTACTTGGGAGGCTGAGGTGGGAGAATTGCTTGAACCTGGGAGGCAGAGATTGCAGTGAGCCAAGATTGCACCACTGCACTCCAGACTGGATGACAGAGTGACTCTGTCTCAAAAACAACAACAAAAAAGAAAGAAAATGATGATTTGCAGAATTTTTTGATATGAAAAGATGTTCACAATATGTTGATTAAAAAGTTATAAACATTGGCCGGGCGTGGTGGCTCACGCTTGTAATCCCAGCACTTTGGGAGGCCGAGGCGGGCGGACCACGAGGTCAGGAGATGGAGACCACAGTGAAACCCCGTCTCTGCTAAAAATACAAAAAAAATTAGCCAGGCGTGGTGGCGGGCGCCTGTAGTCCCAGCTACTCGGAGAGGCTGAGACAGGAGAATGGCGTGAACCCGGGAGGCGGAGCTTGCAGTGAGCCGAGATTGCGCCACTGCACTCCAGCCTGGGCGACAGAGCGAGACTCCATCTCAAAAAAAAAAAAAAAAAAAAAGTTATAAACATTATATACAATATGAACCCATGAGAAAACATATAGGAAAAACCTAGAAGGAAATGCAAGAAGACAAAGTGTTTATTGCAGAGTGGTATGATTATGGTACTTTCTTTTCCTACTTTATCTTTTAACAACAAATTTGTATTCTTTAATTGACAAATGAATTGCACTAAATCAATATTTATGAAGATAAATCTCTTAAAATGTTGAGGAAAACAACAATATAAAATGTATATTATTTAAAAATAGTTGATTTTACTTTATTTTATTTTATTTTTTTGAGATGGAGTCTCGCTCTGTAGCCCAGGCTGGAGTGCAGTGGTGCGATCTCGGCTCACTGCAAGTTCCGCCTCCTGGGTTCATTCCATTCTCCTGCCTCAGCCTCCCGAGTAGCTGGGACTACAGGCGCCCACCACCATGCCCGGCTAATTTTTTTGTATTTTTAGTAGAGACGGGGTTTCACCGTGTTAGCCAGGATGGTCTCGATCTCCTGACCTCGTGATCCACCCGCCTCGGCCTCCCAAAGTGCTGGGATTACAGGCTTGAGCCACTGCACCCAGCTGATTTTACTTTAAAAGGGGATCTCTACATTCAAGAAATTTTACCATGGGACAAGAACATATGAAATAACCAGAGAACAACTAAATATTAAGCTCTGATACAGACTGTAAGTACAGTAGGAGTTAAGGGAAGAGGGAATTCAGCAGACCTCAGAAGGTTAACCTCAGAAGGTTAAGATAACTTCATGGAAAAAAATGATACTTAGCTGACACTTAGAATCTGAATGCCAAGAGGAGAAACAGAGTTAGGGGTAGTAATAGAGGGGTGAATCAAGGGCCTCCTATGGCCCAAATCACAGACGTCTCATTCCTCCCAGTCAAACATTAACAACTGTGGAACACTTGATCCTTGCCTTTAAGTATATTTCTGCTTCTTGCATGTGAGATTTAAATACCCTACATAATATAAATATGTAGTAAACAGAGTATGACATACCTACACCTAATAAAACAATTATTTTAGTTGTTTTTTTCTAAAGAGTAGCCCTTTTGGGCCAGGTGCGGTGGTTCACGCCTGTAATCCCAGCACTTTGGGAGGCCGAGGCAGGTGGATCACCTGAGGTCAGGAGCTCAAGACTAGCCCGGCCAACATTGCTGAAACCTCATCTCTACTAAAAACACAAAAAATTAACTGGGCATGGTGAGGCCACCTGTAGTCCCAGCTACTCAGGAAGCCGAGGCAGGAGAATCGTGTGAAGCTGGGTGGCAGAGGTTGCAGTGAGCCAAGATCACTCCACTGTACTGTACCCTGAGTGACACAGCAAGACTCCGTCTCAAAAAAAAAAAAAAAAAAAAGTGTATTCCTTTTGGGGAGGCTTTTAATCTGCAAAATCTATAAAACTGGACATTTCCAGGTATTTACTTAGAACTAATACAAACTATTATGCAAGAGCAGTTATCACAATAACCTGAACCCTTGTGAATGTTCTGACGTCCATACCAGTCAGACCACAAATGAATTCAACCAACCAGAACTCAGCAATTATCTGATCACACACAAGTTAGAGTGCAATTATTAAGCCAGCTTTCCAAGGTGATAACTAAACTGCTACTAGTAGTATTAGCTATACATATTAGAGTGAGTGAATGACTTGTGTTTAGTACCTAATAATAAACCAAAAATATTACACCCATCTCAAAAATGCCTGCAGTGGGAAAGAATGGCAGAACCTGAACTTCCATCTTTTTTGTTTTTTTAGTAAACACTGGGAAAAATTGTTTTATTAGAGCTGAAGAGGTCTAATAACCAATGCAGTAGAATCCGTTTTTAAATGTGCCAGCCATTTTCCCAACTCCACACCCTTGCAATGACTATTCATTCCCTCTGTCTAGAATGTCCTTTTTTCCTTCTGTTTGGTCTGCTCCTACTCACTGCAGTTCAGCTGTCTCCTCCTTCATTCCCAGTTCCCCTAGATAAAGCTATTTGCTACATCCTATGATATGTTCTCAAAAAACTTTGCACATTGGTATTAGAATGTTTCGTGCATGCATCTGAGTCCTCCGAAAAACCACGAGTTCTTCAAAGGGCAAAGCCTGTGACTTACTCAGACATATATTTTCTTAAGCACCTTGCATGTTGTCTTGTACACAGAAAAGTTCAGCAGTATTTGTCAAGAAAAGGATGATGAGAGATATGGTTAAGAAAAGTCTGGCTATATATATATATATATATATTTTTTTTTAGACAGGGTTTCATTCTTGTTGCCCAAGCTGGAGTGCAATGATGCAATCTCGGCTCACTGCAAACCTCTGCCTCCCAGGTTCAAGCGATTCTCCTGCCTCAGCCCCAGTAGCTGGGATTACAGGTGCACCACCATGCCTGGCTAATTTTTTGTATTTTTAGTGGAAATGGGGTTTCACCATGTTAGCCAGGCTGGTCTCAAACTCCTGACCTCAGGTGATCCACCCATCTCGGCCTCCCAAAATGCTGGGATGAGAGGCGTGAACCACCGTGCCCAGCAGAAGTCTGGCAACATTTTGAAGATAGATCGGAGTAAGGAAAACAATCAGAAGGCTGGTTGTATTAATCCAGGCATGAAATGATGAGAAATGAGAAACCAGGGAAATTGAATTACATTTGGAAAAACTGACAGACACAGGTGACAGATTGGACAAGGGTAAGAAGATTGGACAGATTGGACAAGGGTGAGAAGAAGAAAAGTCCGGCCGGGCGCAGTGGCTCACGCCTGTAATCCCAGCCCTTTGCGAGGCTGAGGTGGGCGGATCATGAGGTCAGGAGATCGAGACCATCCTGGCTAATACGGTGAAACCCCGTCTCTACTAAAAAATACAAAAAAAAAAAAAAATTAACCAGGCGCGGTGGTGGGCGCCTGTACTCCCAGCTACTAGGGAGGCTGAGGCAGGAGAATGGCGTGAACCCGGGAGGCGGAGCTTGCAGTGAGCCAAGATCGCACCACTGCACTCCAGCCTGGGCGACAGAGAAGAATACTGAAAGCAGAGGACTGACAGCATCACTGAATCAACAGATAGATACCAAGTGCTTGTCGAGCTCAAGGCACTGTGCCGAGTGATGGGGAAGCCACAGGGAAGTGTCTGCTAACCATAAGGACAGCTGAGAGGCATATGAGTTCAGTTTTGGACAAGTTGTGTTTGAAGTAATGGTGGAACATCCAAGTGGATCTGTTGTTTAGCTTGCTGGAAATAAAGAACTGGGTTGTCCTCAAGGCTAAGAATTGTGTCTTTTTAATCACTGAATATCCAGTCTCTGCCATCTATCACAGTGTCTAAGACATCGCTGGGTTAGTTTCCTAGGGCTGCTATAACAAAAAGACACAGACTCGGTTGCTTACACAACAGAAATTTACTTTCTCCCAGTTCTGGATGCTGGAAGTCCGAGATAAGCTGTTGGCAGGCTTGGTTTCTTCTGAGGCCTCTCTTCTTGGCATGCAGGTGGCCGTCTTCTCCCTGTGTCTTCACATGATCATCCCTCTATGCAGTCATGTGTCTGGTGTCTCTGTATTCTAATCTCTTCTTAAAAGAATGCCAATAGTACTGGATTTGAGCTTACCCCACCTACCCCATTTTAACTTAATTACCCCTTTAAAGGCTGTATCTCCAAATACAGTCACATTCTGAGGTACTAGGGGTAAGGACTTCAGCAAACTCATTTTGGGGGGACAAAATTCAGCTTGTAACAGTTACCCAATAAATATTGTTGAATTGAAGGGTGTGTTTCCACAGTGAAAAGTCAAGAATGAAGAGTTAAATACACATAGATGGTGGCCATAAAGACTGGAAATACAGGTACACATATACATGTATATTCTATATAATAAATGGTTTATTGATATATGATATGTTCAATGACATTACATATGTTTAAAGTGCTGTTCCTTATTAACAATAAGTAGACAGACTCCCTTTTCTTTGGCAAGATGGCGGAGTACGACTTGACTACTGGCATCGCGCACTTTTTGGATCGGCATCTAGTCTTTCCGCTTCTTGAGTTTCTCTCTGTAAAGGAGATATATAATGAAAAGGAATTATTACAAGGTAAATTGGACCTTCTTAGTGATCCCAACATGGTAGACTTTGCTATGGATGTATACAAAAACCTTTATTCTGATGATATTCCTCATGCTTTGAGAGAGAAAAGAACCACAGTGGTTGCACAACTGAAACAGCTTCAGGCAGAAACAGAACCAATTGTGAAGATGTTTGAAGATCCAGAAACTACAAGGCAAATGCAGTCAACCAGGGATGGTAGGATTCTCTTTGACTACCTGGCGGACAAACATGGTTTTAGGCAGTAATATTTAGATACACTCTACAGATATGCAAAATTCCAGTACGAATGTGGGAATTACTCAGGAGCAGCAGAATATCTTTATTTTTTTAGAGTGCTGGTTCCAGCAACAGATAGAAATGCTTTAAGTTCACTCTGGGGAAAGCTGGCCTCTGAAATCTTAATGCAGAATTGGAATGCAGACATGGAAGACCTTACACGGTTAAAAGAGACCATAGATAATAATTCTGTGAGTTCTCCACTTCAGTCTCTTCAGCAGAGAACATGGCTCATTCACTGGT
This sequence comes from Hylobates moloch, assembly GCF_009828535.3. Lineage (NCBI taxonomy): Eukaryota > Metazoa > Chordata > Mammalia > Primates > Hylobatidae > Hylobates > Hylobates moloch. Next base: position 38,516,686 of record NW_026652276.1, on the reverse strand, counting down.
CTCTGTTTGTTTTCTTCAATCACCCCAAAGGTCGTGATAATATTATTGACCTCTTCCTTTATCAGCCACAATATCTTCATGCAATTCAGACAATGTGTCCACACATTCTTCGCTATCTGACTACAGCAGTCATAACAAACAAGGATGTTCGAAAACGTCGGCAGGTTCTAAAAGATCTAGTTAAAGTTATTCAAGGAGTCTTACACATATAAAGACCCAATTACAGAATTTGTTGAATGTTTATATGCTAACTTTGACTTTGATGGGGCTCAGAAAAAGCTGAGGGAATGTGAATCAGTGCTTGTGAATGACTTCTTCTTGGTGGCTTGTCTTGAGGATTTCATTGAAAATGCCCGTCTCTTCATATTTGAGACTTTCTGTCGCATCCACCATGTATCAGCATTAACATGTTGGCAGATAAATTGAACATGACTCCAGAAGAAGCTGAAAGGTGGATTATAAATTTAATTAGAAATGCAAGACTGGATGCCAAGATT